>NW_028261392.1:10365342-10665342 GCF_051295495.1 Thamnophis sirtalis
GTGGGTTTCAAAAAATTTTTGAACCTCTTCTGTAGGTGTGGCCTGCTTTCTGGGTCCACTGGTGGAACCTCTTCTAACTGGTTCTGTAGATTTGATGAACCGGTTCTACTGAACTGGTGCAAACTGGTAGGAACCCACCTCTGCTGTAGACTGCTTGTACTTTCTTCTCAAACACCTTTCCCTTGCATAACTGACCCCTTGCCTCCCGTGCTGAAGTTGCATCATTAACTTTTCTGGATGTCCATGAATTGCCTTTCCTTAAAGTCTGACAATGTGTTTTCAGTAGCTTCTTTGCAGATATTTATTCATTCGTTTGGCATGTATTTCTGGACGGAATCCACTAATGGACGAGCTCCAAGGTTCACAAATGGTTGTGCTGCACTGCAGAATTTTGGGATGGAGGCAAGAGGTTTAAAATTTGGAGGATATTATTGAACCTTAAGAAGGTAGAGACTGGGTTGACTTTCATGCCTATCGTAATTGACCATTACAGATTATTTTATACGTTCTAATAAATATTGGTGGAGGCAGCTAGGTCACTGAGGGAGCCATGGATTGCTATCCTTGCAGGAAGGAAGAGGTGGTGGAGAAAATGGAGGGACACGAAGAGAAAGAGATGATGTCGTGCAGGCTGAGTGGAATTGAAGATATATGTGGAACATCATCCTTGCAGAAATAATAAGTTTGCCCCCCCCCCTGGCATTCTTTCAAAAGCATGAAGACATGGTTTTGCCAGCAGGCCAGAGACCCCAGGGTACTACGGAGCCCACCAAGTGGTTGGTCCGATTGTTGTTGTCAGGAGTATCCTTACGCTTTGTCAACCATGAAAGGCAGGGAAGGGCTTTTAACTATACAGGTAGTCTTCACTTAGTGACTTCTTGTTCAGCAACCATTCGAAGTTACAACAGTGCTCAACAAGAAGACTTATGGATGGTCCTTAAAGTTGTGGCTGTCGCAGTGTCCCCACAGTCACAGGATCAGGATTGGGGCACTTGGCAACCTGCACACAGTTACACTGGTCACAGCTTCCCACAGTCACATCCTCCCCACTTGTGATCTTCACTGCCAGCTTCCGATAAGTCAAGTCAATGAGGAAATCAGCCACCACCTGACTGCACATGATTCTTTAACAACCACAACCTGAACTGTCATTACACACTGAAGATGTAATGAAGATGTAAGAGCCGAGGTGGCACAGTGGTTAGGGTGCAGTACTGCAGGCCACTTCAGCTGACTGTTATCTGCAGTTCAGAGGTTCAAATCTCACCGGCTCAAGGTTGACTCAGCCTTCCATCCTTCCGAGGTGGGTGAAATGAGGACCCAGACTGTGGGGACGATATGCTGACTCTGTGAACCGCTTAGAGAGGGCTGAAAGCCCTATGAAGCGGTATATAAGTCTAACTGCTATTGCTATTGCTAAGATTGCATTTAATTTCGTTATACGAGGTGCAATGACAATAAAGTAAACTAAAGTAAACTCAAGTAAAGTAAAGTAAAGTAAAGTAAAGTAAAGTAAAGTAAAGTAAAGTAAAGTAAAGTAAAGTAAAGTAAAGTAAAGTAAACTCAAGTAAAGTAAAGTAAAGTAAAGTAAAGTAAAGTAAACTGAAGTAAAGTAAAGTAAAGTAAACTAAACTAAACTACCGAAGGTACAGTTGATGGTAAAGAAGAAAAAACGAGTAGAAAGTTTTGCTTTCCCGGATTCAAGAAGAGCTAAATATATATACTTGGTATACTGAATTATTAAAGGGAAAGAGAATCCTTGGGAAAAAGTCAATGAGAGCAGATAAGGACAATTCAGGGACACAACGATCAAAAGAGTTGGGCCAACCATGATTTCAGTAGAATTGTACAGCTGTGAAATTTGGACACTGAGAGCAAAACAAGAACAAGGAAATAGATGCTTTCAGATTATAGATTCTGAAACCATTAGCCAATCCCCGAATTGTTTCACTCATTGAAGATTCTGCATTTCCCCCACAGAGAATAATGCTGTTATCATTATGGGCTGTAGCTTAATATGCATCTTGAGGGGCTGTTCTCTTTCTCTCTAACCAACACATTAACTGAAAAGTTTGATTTTCCTCCCTACTTTTAGAAGAAGTTCTAAACTTTGAAGCCATGTCTGAAAATGACCTATCTCTCACAGCTACAAAAGTCTGACCAGGAATCGAGCTTAATGGCTAGATCTCAGTACTAAGAATAACAGAAGCAAATGCTGGTAGGGAACATGTGAGAAATTAACCAAAATAGCTAATGTAAATTAATGCCCTAATTATGCAAAAATGTGTCATTGCTATGACCATCCATTTAAATACAGGCAAATTTTGCATTCTCCTCTTTGACCAAGTGACAATATTTTCTGGCATATTTTACATCCTTTACTGAACCTTATTCAATGTTGAGTAAGACTTCCCAGAGCAAAGGTCGATATTTTAATTGTATATTGGTCTTGAAGACAATAAAAATAGAATCCATACAGTCTTGTCAAACATGCTGGAAATATAAGTCGAGTAGAAGCAGAAGAAGTTGAGAGTTATTTTTGCACTTTCATATAAATATTGCCACCTCCTTTTTTCTGCAGCTGCACTATATCTTTTTTCTGTTGCCATTAAGTTTTGATTAAAAAATAACTCACACACCACAAGGGGTAGACTTAAAACTTTCCGAGCTTGCCCCCTAGGTAACAATATCTTCCAGGGAAAATACATCAAAGGGACATAGAGCAAATACAGTCCTGGGCTAGTATTTTCTTTGTAAGATGTGTACTAGTGAAGAAAGGAAGAAAGAAAGAAAAAATAAAGAAGGAAGGAAGGAAGGAAGGAAGGAAAGAAAGAAAGAAAGAAAGAAAGAAAGAAGAGGGAAGAAAGGAGAGAGGGGGGAAGATGAAGGAAGGAGAGAAAGAGAGAGATGAAGGAAGGAAGGAAGACAGGAAGGAAGGAGAGGAAGATCAAGGAGGAAAAGAGAGAGAGATGAAGGAAGGAAGGCAGGAAGGAAGGAGAGGGAGCTGAAGGAAGGAGAGAGAGAGAGATGAAGGAAGGAAGGAAGAGGAAGAGAAGGAAGAAAAGAAAGAAGGGAAGGAAGGGAGGGAGGAACAATTCTCAAACCTAGGAATGTATAAAATGACTCACCTTCACTTTAGTGAGACTTTCTCCTCAGTATATTATGCCACAACCATGTTTAAATTGAAGGAAACCCTAACTTGACAATCCATTTTATTTTTAAAATGTGCTTTGTGCATAACCTGTGTATGCTTTGGTGAAGCAGAGTTCATTGACTTTCCATTTTAGGAAGAAGACAATCGTGTTGTTTTAAGTTGTCCCAAGATGACTTTTGCTAGTGTATTTGCCAAACTTCACGCTATCATTCTAGGTTCCCACTGCCCTATCAATAACTAGCCCAATCACTTTTCCAACAAATATTTATCACTATATGAACATGAAGAATTTGCAATATTTTAGATGAGAACATGGATAAATTGAAAAGGGCATGGGGAAATGAACTTTTTAAAGAATCTGTTGATACAAGAGATAGATAAGACTCCAACTGTTCTTAAATCTAAATTCTAAAGGCTATTTTTAAGAGCTGTAGTAATTTTAGCCCTGTTAACTTACATTCCAGTTACTCTGCAACAAAGCTAGAACTGACACACTTATTTCATTGATATTTAAGTCTTTCGGATTTTTAAGATTCATGTTCCTCATTTCATTTTGCCCTACTTTGGTGCTAAGCTTTGTTAATCACACGTAATAGTTCTTGGGTGATATTTTCTAAGGTTTTGTAAAGCTTCAGTTCAAAGCTGTCTTTTAAAGGAAATTTGATCCAATCACTGGTTCAAATCAAATCTTTGAGCAGAGTTGCCCAAATGCTTGGATACATTTCATCAAGTAAGGTGTTTTCCAAATGATCCAATGATTCATTATTTGATATTTGTAGACTTTTTAAAATGAGATTAATGATTAAAATCAAACCGGTTACATTTGACAACTCAAATGGATAATTCCAAACAGACTGGTTTCTTTGAAACAAATAAAATGGATGATCTGAACAGAATCCGTGATTCAGATTGGATCTTAGGTGATTCACATAACCAAAATGATTTTCCATTACATCAGCCAGGGCTATAAGAAGAGTTTTGTTTGGAGCAATGATCCTTTTGGGTTTACTTATTGATTCATTCAAAGGGATGCAGTGGCTCAGTGGCTAAGACGCTGAGCTTATCGATTAGAAAGGTTGGCAGTTCAGTGGTTCGAATCCCTAGCACCACGTAACAGAGTGAGCTCCTGTTACTTGTCCCAGCTTCTGCCAACCTAGCAGTTCAAAACCATGTAAAAATGCAAGTAGAAAAATAATGACCACCTTTGGTGGGAAAATAACAGTGTTCCATGTCCCTTCGGCATATAGTCATGCTGGCCACAGGACCAAGGAGATGTCTTTGGACAGCCTTGGCTCTTTGGCTTTGAAATGGAGAAGAGCACCGCCCCTAGAGTCGGAAATGACTAGCACATATGTGTGACAGGAACCTTTACCACTTCCCTTTATTGATTTGTTCATATGTCTTCATTAGCTGAGAACCAAAATGGCCAAATTAATGAAGTCATGGCGTAACTGAAATGAATGGGGCTGATTTTCCAGGACTTAGGTGGTTACTCCAATTCGTGATGGACCAAAGTTAAATGAAGACATAACATTTGTTTGTTGACATGGGTTTTCCATTTCCTCTCCACACAAAGAGTCACAAATAGGATGTAAGACTGCCCACAGAATGAAGGTGATCGTAAGATATGAATTACTGTATATACTCAAGTATAAGCCTAGTTTTTCAGCCCACTTTTTGAGCTGAAAAAAGCCGCCTCGGCTTATACTCGAGTCAGTGAAAAATTTGCCTGAAATGGAGGAGAAAAAGGGGCGGGGCCATGCCACTGGGTGACGCTCGTGAATGGCCCAGCGCCCCTGAGTTTCCCCTCCCTCTGTGTCAGTTTGCCGCGCAGCGTGCACCGCACCATCCCCCCTCCTCACGTTCTAATGTAATGCAGGGCTATCTTACGATTCCCCTTCCTCCCCCTCCTGCCACTCTGCAACGATGTCCCACCTCCTCCTTGTTATGGCAAGCAGCCACATAGCGATGTCCCACCTCCTCTGGTACAGTGATCCAATGATAGGAATCACTGTGCCGTGTGTCATAGGAGGCGGGACATCGCTCCTGCGGCTGCACGGGACATCATCATCACAGCGGGACATCAGCATCATGAGGTGAGTGAAGTATTTCATTGAATACACCGGTATTGTGTGATAATAATTTGTTATGCAGAGCAAATTTTTACAATGGCTACTGTATATTTAATGGGCACAGGCAGGCTGTATATGTTATTCAATGGGCAATGGCATTATTGGTATCTATTTTTATTTTTGAAATTTATCGGTAGCTGCTGCATTTCCCACCCTAGGCTTATACTCGAGTCAATAACTTTTCCAGGTTTTTGTGGTAAAATTAGGTGCCTCGGCTTATATTCGGGTCGGCCTATACTCGAGTATATACGGTACTTATGCAATCAGTGGAATTTCCAATGCCTTGTAATAGCAAGTGTCACGAAGCAATTATTCACTCCATAAATATCTATAGATTTTTCAGATTATGCGACAAGCCCTGACACTTGTCCATGTCCCTTCTGACAACACTTTTCTGGAAAGTGAAAGTGCAATTGTATAGAAACCCCACTGCGTTGCTCAGTGTTCCCGTGCAATTATGTCTTCTCCTCTTAAAAGTGGTGACAAGTGGCAAAGAAAATAGCACTGGGAAGTTGGCCTCAAACAGAAGCAACAGTGTTAAATCTTTTTCCCCCCTTATCTTCATGTCCATCAAGAGGCTGATTGATGAAGCCATCAATGGGAATGACGTTCATTCCCATTTTGTGACTCATAAAAAATAATTAAACCAATGACACTGGTTGCTCTTGACTTAAAATAGATTGGTGGGATCGGATAGAAGAAATAAGCTTATGAGCACACCAATTGTTGATGTAAATTAACGATCGGCATCGTTTCTACATTATTTATTTATTATTCAGATTTATAGGTAAGTTTGTCTCGTGTATATTTCATTGTTTCCTTACTCTAAGAACAACGGTTGCTTTCTAGAAATAATTTAGCTTTCCAATTCTCAAACTTCCTGTGAATATGACATCTCATGTCTGGGATAGAAGGAAGAAGGAAGACATAGGCTACACTGTAGATATTAAATGAAAAAATGGAGGGGAAAAAAAACCTTATTCTATGACTACACATTTCAGAGTCAGAGACCATTTGTTGACTCAATAATGTAACATCAATTTTCTTCCACTTGTTTCTCCTTCTGTATATAAGCAAGAAAAGATTATTTGGGAGAGAATAGGGAGGATTTACAGTCACAGATCTTATCAGGCTTGGAGAGCTGACAGGCATCTGCAAAACTTGGCAAGGAATGTTGGAGAGTCATGAAACAATGAAGCAAACTAATTGTCTCCTGCAAACTCCACTCCCCTTTTGCTCCTCTTTTATTTCCTTTGGAAGGGGCCATTCATCGTCCACCTGTGGCCTTATTCCCAAGTCGATTCCTGTTCTTTATCTGTTCCCTTCCTCTGGCAACTCTGCACACACTAGGAACAGGCTCCAGCTGTTCATCTGCCTCGCTGGTGTCTGACTCTGAAGGATTAAACAATCCTCATTAAATGAGACCCATTTTTATTTTCCCCAGTGCCCAGGAGTTCACTGATCAATCAAGTTGATTTAATAGCCTCTGAGTCTGAGTCGGTCTTAAATCTGGGTTTGCCTTCTATTGTGTGATTGCTTATGTGAAAGCTCTCATGACTTGCGTTGTTTAAGTGTGCATAGCTGGCAACAGTGAGGTCCAGAAATAATAAGAGGGAAATGCTTGCATGGTCCATTTGCTGGATGAGGTTGCATTAAAGTCCATCCAATTATATTTCAGTGGTTCCTAGAGCAGGGAAAAGAGGCTTTGAATGAGAGTCAAGAGGGAGCTACCAATCTCCAGTCATCTATCCCTGAGATATTTTATAGAATTTGTTGTTTCATGAAGACAAAGACTGTTCATTGGCACTGACTGCTAGGCAACGAAAAAAAGTGACATTTTTACAGGCGTAACTGAAAACTCTCCCAAAGATGTAACAAACAACCCCTACTCCAAGTTTTGAAAAAAAGATATATTAAAAAGGTAAAATAGTTATTGATAACAGTCAACTCTCCTGGGCTTCTAGGAATAGAAATGTTAAGGCTCTATAGATTTCATAAGGTATTATGAAGTTCTGAAGACAGATATGTTCTCTTACAAGAACTGAGTGCAGCAATTCATCAGTATAAAGCTTTGTTTCTAAAGAGCCTTGGCCTGCAGCTGGAGGAAAATGACAAAAGAAATTCATGTCAAGGGGCAATTTGGGGGCAAGTCATTTGTGTTGCTCTAAAGCACGCGGGCCTGCTTCCTTTCAACCTTGTTTGTTCATTCATGCATTCTGTTCAAAGCTCTTGCCCTCCTACAAAGAGCCTACAACTATAGCAGCTCTCTCTCTCTCTCTCTCTCTCCTTCACTCTCTCTCTCTCCTTCTCTCTCTCTCTCTCTCTCACACACACACACACACCACTCTCTCTCTCTCTCTCTCTTTCTCTCTCTCTCTCTCTCACACACACACACACACACACACACCTAAGCAATCAAAATATTGTGTGAATATATTATTTAATATTTGAAGATATGTTGTAGGAAATGATCAGGCAAGGACTGAAGGTGGGGTCAAATGCACCATCAGTTTGGCATCATCATGTTCCCACAAAAGACCTAAGTCCAACCCCTCATTAATTCCATTGACTTTTCTAGCATCAATTTGACTTGATCATTAGTAGACCAGATTCTTCTGCATAGGTGGTATAAAATAAGTTTTTGAATTCTTCCCCCGTTCCTGATTTCTTATGCCTGATACATGAAATATTGACTTAGCCTCCTTAAGGTTGTTGCAGATTGTACCATATATTTATATCAGTGGTGGAATTCAATTTTTTTTTACTACCGGTTCTGTGGGTGTAGCTTGGTGGGTGTGACAGGGGAAGGTTACTGTAAAATCTCCATTTCCTCCTGATCAGCTGGGACTCAGGAGGTAGAGAATAGATGGGGGCAGGGCCAGCCAGAAGTGGTATTTACCAGTTTTCCAAACTACTTAAAATTTCCGCTGACCGGTTATCCAGAACTGATCAGAACCTGTGGAGTACCACCTCTGCAGAGCACCCTAAAAGTTAACAAGGGAAGAACATATCGAGGTGATTTCATACCTGCTAATTAGAAGATGAAAATAATCCTAGAAAAAAATATGTTGGCTTGTAGGTAAGTGAATGGTAATAGCATTGACAACAAGTGTTATTGTGAATTTTACCAAAACATACAGAAATGAACAGATTAGAAAGTCATTTGCCTCGGCAAAGCATATCTAAACATATAAATTAGGAGTGGTTTATTATACATTGGTTGCCCTTCAAGGAGAATAAGATAGAAACCTTCTCAAAGAGAACATAAGCCATGGTGGTACAGTGGTTGGAATTCAATTTTGCAGACTTACCCTGCCCACTGCCAGGAGTTTGATCCTGAGTGGCTCAAGGTTGACTCGGCCTTCCTTCCTTCCAAGGTCAGTAAAATGAGGATCCAGATTGTTGGGGGCAAGAGGCTGACTCTGTAAAACACTTAAAGAGGGCTATAAATCACTATGAAGCGGTATATAAGTCTAAGAGCTATTGCTATCGCTAAATGCTATTTTTATTTTATCAGTAAAATGAAGACCCAGATTTTGGGGGGCAAGAGACTGACTCTGTAAACTGCTTAGAGAGGGCTGTAAAGTACTATGAAGCGGTATATAAGTCTAAGAACTATTACTATCGCTAAATGCTATTTTCCTTATTTGCTTATTTAGTACATTTATATAGCCAACCATCTCACCTGAAATGACTCTAGGCAGTATCTAGATATCCATCATCTGTAATAAGAGGATTTTATTCCGAAAGGGCCAGGTATTAAAATGTATTCATCATCATCATTTAACAACCCCATAATCCCTTGCGGGGTGGAGTCTGGCCAACTGAACGGAGCTAGCGGAGTGATGGCCGGATGCCCTTCCTGTCACCAATCCAGAGCTTTGTTCAGCAGATAAATTCTCAGTGTGCCCAGAGAGAGAGAGAGAAATATCTGCCTCTACCTAGGATTGAACTCACAGCCTCCTGATAGTGAGGTGAGAGCTCCACCACTAGGCCACTGCATCCCTCCATTAAAATGCATTCATAAAACATTTAAATCTCACTTCATCACTCCATGCGGTGAAAACTCTATTACCAGTAAAAGCCAGTTTTTGCAATGTATGTTCTAATGGGCCCAGTGTGCCAGATATTATTTTTTTGGGGGGACCTGTGTATCGTTGGTAATGCAGCGTCCTTTGTTTCTCTCCATTCAGGAAGATCTCATTATCATGTGAAATGGCTGCGTTCTCATTCTTAAGGATTAAACTGGCTCACCAGATGCTCTCAGAGTCGAGTCCCAGAGGTGATTCTGCGGCGCACTCATTTTCTCTCTTAACGCGAAAGGATGTAAATTCATCTGTGTGTGTATTAAAGCATCTTGCAGATTCCAACCTGCTGTTTCAATCCTGCAGCCGCTGTGGTATATTTTAAACTCTTGATAACAAGAGGATTACGTCTAGTGCCTCTTTACCAGAATAACTTTCCTGGCTAGTTAATTTAATGTTCAATAAGTGATGCTGGAATGAAGGAATGAAGGAATAAATATAGGAAGGTAGGAGAGAGCTTGCTGAAAGTCTGACTTTGTGGATGATAAAAACTGAGCCACAAGCCATAAATTCTCTTGTTACAAGAACTTAAAGGTTCCCGCAATCCCCTCTTATATTTAGTTTTCAGTTAAGTAATTTTATTAAAAACAGATCAAGTTTGCACCACATATTAGTTTCATTACACCAAGAAACTTAATCCATCATTCATTCTAATGAATACTGTAATGAAAACTAATTTCTTTGTTCAAACCAAATTGTTCCTAATAAAGCATAATTGTACATTGTCCTGTAATTTATCACTCAAATACATGCTTAGCTCATTTCTGGATCGACAATTTTTGCTGCTGGTTTTGTGTGTGTGTGTGTTACCCTTAAAAAAAAATCACCACATTTATCTACTCATATTTGCCTGCTTTCAAACTGCTCTGTTGGCAGGAGCTGAGGCGAGAACAGGAGCTCATCCCATCACGTGGCGCTTGGGTCTCGAACCTGGGCTGCCGACTTTTCAGCTGAGAAGTGTAGTGTCTTAACTGCTGAGTCATCATACGCCTCCCCTCCAAAAAGAGTAAAAAATACCATATTTGTTGGTGTATAAGTCACACCTTTTTCCCACCAAAAAGAGGGTGAAAATCTGGGTGCATCCTATACACTGAATACAGCATTTTTTTTGCCTCCCAAAACTTCGCCTCCTTCACAAAAATGGATATGCAGAGGGTTTGAGAGGCCTGCAAAGTGCTCCTGGGGGCTGGGAAGAGCAAACATGAGTGAAAAACAGGACATTTTTGCTCATTTTTGCCCCCCCAGCCCCCAGGAACACTTTGCAGTCCTCTCAAACTCTCTGCATGCCCTGTTTTTCACACAAAAAAGAGATGTGCAGAGGGTTTGGGAGGTTTTTTTTAAAAAATTTACCTCTTCAAAACCTTTTGTGCATCTTATACTCCAGTGCATTTTATACTCCAAAAAGTACGGTAATCTGTTCTGACCCCTCTCTTCCATCCAGTAACAAATGCCGAGACAAGCTTAACTGGAATGTAGTTTAATAGCAAGACACCAACACCTCGGTGGCTGAAAGCCAAGCAGAACAAACAGATAAAGACCTTGGCAGCAACTCAGACAAACCTTGGCAGCAATTCAGACAAACCCTGGCAGCAATCCAGCCTGCCAAACTAGGTACAAAAGTTCTCCAACTTTTTATCACTGTGTTAACTTCTGCAAGGAGGGGCGTGTGAACAATTAGCCTTTTTATAGTCTGGAGAGGAGCCTAATGACCACCAGCTGAGTGCAATTACCTCCTGTAATTGTGTGATTGTTCCTGACGCCTACTAGCTCTTCGATGGCGTGCATCCAGGAACAACTCACTACTCGCAACCGGCTCACTCTCCCTTGTCTCCTCCCTACTGGTCCAAGGCTGAAGTGCCTCCTGGTGGCCAACCAGTCTCTCTGTGCCCTGCTTGGAGTTCTCCACATCCTCCAGAGCCAACTCATAGGGCCCCTTGCTGTCGGAGTCTGGTGGCAGCTCCAACGGCTCCTGCTGGGCCGCAACAATAATCTATGAAGCCCAACACGATTATCATAAAAGCAGGAAAATAAGTAAATAACAGAGGTAGCAGAGCAGAAAATGATGTAAGGTATAGATGTACACATAGATCTAGACTTAGAGCCATATTTAATTAGTGAACGACTATTCAAATTTATAACCGGCACTGAAAAAAGTAACTCATGACTGTTTTTTACACTTATCACACTTATATTGCAGCATCCCTGTGGTCCTGTGATAACCATATTTATGATGCTTGCAGAGTCCCGGGATCATGTGATCATCTTTTGCCACCTTCTGGCAGCAAAGTCAGTAGGGAAGTTGGATCCACCTGGCAACTGTATTACAAGCCTAACAACTGTGTGTTTCACCTAACAACTGTGGCAAGAAAAATCATAAAATGAGGTGAAACTCACTCACCACTCACTGTGGCTTAGCCACAGAAAATTTGGGCTCAATTGTTGTTGAGAACTACCTACCTGTAGTCTATTCTATTTTCTTTTTTTTCTCTCCCTTAACATTTGTTTATTTCATTTATTTGTTTGTTTGTCAAACATGTACAAGATAACAGGTATACGTATAAACATGGCCATGAAGAAAGGAAATGAGTACAAATAAATGAAGGCAGTAAGACAGGGATGGTAGGCACACTGGTGCGCTTATGCACGCCCCCTTTACGGACCTCTTAGGAATGGGGTGAGGTCAGTGGTGGGATTCAAATAATTTACCAACCGGTTCTCTGTCCTAATGACCAGGTGGGTAGGCAGGGCTTAGTGGTCATGTGACCATGTTGGCGTGGCCAATGCAACATTACTCAGGTCGATGGGCACTTTGCCTTAACTGTTTCTGTAAGCAGGGCAATAAAAATTAAGCTAGAAACAACACCAAAATGTTTCCTTCCTGCCGTCCTTACAGGATTAGCCCTGTAAAGCAGAAAAAGAAAAAGAAAAGAAGATTTCTTCAAACAACTGATTCTCTGAACCTCTAAGAAAATTAAGATCTGGTTCTCAAGAATAAGTGCGAACTGGCTGAATCCCACCACTGGGTGAGGTCCACGGTAGACAGTTTGAGAGTGAAGCTGTGAGGGTTTGAGTCTGTAACAATGGAGTCAGGTAGAGCATTCCAGGCGTTGACCACTCTGTTGTTGAAGTCTATTTTCTGCAATCAAGTTTGAAGTGGATTATGTCCTCCTTTTTGGACACTTATTTCTTCTCTTTGTTTTTCCCTTTCTATGCATGTTAAGTGAGTGTTTTGATTTAATGATTACATTTCAGATTATTCAAATCTAGGTCAGGGATCTTAAAGCCAAATTTATAACAGTTGCAAACCTTATATTTAGGCTTCCTATTGTCCTTGGGAGATTTCTGTTTTCATGTCCCTGATAGACCTGAATCACAGAGCAATTGATAACATTGTACTATAGTGGACGCTTCTGCATAGAATCTCCTTCCTTTATTATCATGTCCCAATTTTTGCCTGGAAAAAGATGGAAAATTTCCTGGCCTTCAAAAGTTG
Source organism: Thamnophis sirtalis (assembly GCF_051295495.1). Taxonomy (NCBI): domain Eukaryota; kingdom Metazoa; phylum Chordata; class Lepidosauria; order Squamata; family Natricidae; genus Thamnophis; species Thamnophis sirtalis. The sequence continues at coordinate 10,378,207 of NW_028261392.1, forward strand.
ATCATACACGATCATTCAAGTTTATCCAGGCAACGTTAATTCATCCCCTTCATTGGACAGCATTAGGGCCTTGGAAGATAATGGACCCGTTAACTTTCCCCTCTAAAATATGGATAGCACTAATGTACTTTACTCATGCAAAATTAATTTATGTATGCATAACTAAAAATGCCATTTCCCTAGTTCAGACCACTTTTCAAAACGTGTTTGTGGAGAAAGGTTGAACTTTTCATTTCAGAGCACTAGGAGGTACGGTTGGCACCACATGGGTTATCAAAGCAGAAATTTCAGTTTTGTGCAGCAATGAGTAGCCACTCATTGTCTTGACAGTTGGGTGATATTCAAAGTACTGTAACATGCCTTATTTAATTCTTAAGCTTCACCATGAATTGATTGTTCTGAAGTGTCCATCCTATTTAAACAACTCCTCCAGAGATACCATTAAAAGCTAAAGACACCCTCATACTGGATTTGATTCCAGCCATTTGGTTAAGTAGGTACACTTATGAGCCGTAGTAGCATAGTGGTTAGAGTGCAGGCTATTACTGCTGATCACTGGCTGCCAGCAGTTTGGCAGATCGAATCTCATGAGGCTCAAGGTTGACTCAACCTTCCATCCTTCAGAGATGGGTAAAATGAGGACCCAGATTGTTGGGGGCAATATGCTTACTCTGTAAACCGCTTAGAGAGGGCTGTAAAGCACTGTAAAGTGGTATATAAGTCTAAGTGCTATTGCTACAATATGGGAGCATTGCCTAATCCCCAATCATATAATTCCTTGGCAGTCTCTCATCCAAATTCTAGCCAAGATTGCCCAAACCAATCAGATAATGTTGCCTACTGAAACTGCACAATACAGAGAAATGGAATCAGCTCAATTATTTTGATTAGACAAAGACTTGGTGTTTTTTAAAAAGCAATTGGGAATTAGCAAAAATAATCCACTCACTCACTATTTTGCAACACTGAATGATGAACCCTTCTGGTGCACTTTTATTTATTTATTTTTGTTTGATGAAAGTAGATAATGTTATGGAAACTTCACTGAAATGTTAATGATTAGAGTGCTCCTTAATCAGACCTTGGCATTATACTGAGACTAATACTAGCTATTTCCAAATGGCCTGTTCCTAAAACAAAATTAGGGCATCTCTAATTTTGACGGATCAAAAATAATCTTGGAATCCAGTTCAAATGCCAGGAGAAGCAGCACCAAGAGCCGAGGTGGCGCAGTGGTTCGAGTGCAGCGCTGCAGGCTACTTCAGCTGACTGCTATCTGCAGTTCAAATCTCACTGGTTCAAAGTTGACTCAGCCTTCCAAAGTAGGTAAAATGAGAACCCAGATTGTTGGGGGCAATATGTTGACTCTGTAAACTGGTTAGAGAGGACTGTAAAAGAACTATGAAGCAGTATATAAGATTAAGTGCTATTGCTATTGCTATTTCTTCTATTCCTCCAATGTTTAACATTTTAGAGAAAAAGTACTTTTAGTAAAAAATAAATCTAATTAGATTCTTAAAAAATTCTTGGAAAATACTCTATTAGAATTATTGGTAATACTGTGATTGTTTAAATAAATTGCATGTTATATAGTTTCTAGATTTGCATATTAGCCGAAGAGCACAATGGCCAGCAAGAACTGGAGATAACCTCATTTGGATGTTATTTCATTAAAAAAGTCACCAAATTTATTTTTGAATTCATGAAATGAAGTGGATAACAAACTTCTTTCCTACCTATCTTTTCTGTTCAAAATCGCCTTCATATTCGCTCTAGAAAAGCTTGAAGTTTACAATTTGTTTCAAAATGCCTATATAATGGGGAAATATGAAATTTAATGGAGAAAATGTCCCCAGTGGAATTATATGTAAAGAATTCCTTTTTGGGGGGTGGGGGAAGTAAATGAATTTCAAATAGATGAACCTAAAACTTGAAGTGCCAATGTTTTAAAGCACCATGCCCAATGCAAAGGAGGTTTTGCACATGCTTTTCTGTTGATCTATCACTTCAAATGCTAAAGAATTTCTCCAAAACACAGCACCTTCTCTGAGGGCAACCCCATTGGGTCTGAAAAAGTGGATAATGCTCAAACAACACCCCATTCCTCAGAATAATAATAATAATAATAATAATAATAATAATAATAATAATAATATCAATATTATTATTGAAAACAATATCACAAGCGGAAACAATATCACAAGCGGAAATAACTGATATTCAAGACACAACTAAAGACATTATAGTAGAACTCCCAGAAGAAGCTCTCGGGGAGGAAATAACACCACCACCACTAGAACCAGTTATCACTGGTTGAACTAACTGAACTGAACTAACTCAAAAACAAAAAGAATTGAAGGATAAGATCATGGAGCATTTTCTGCTTAATGAGGAAAGGCAACGTTCACCATCACTAAAAACTGTGCCTAAGAAAATTTTGGCCCCTATCATGAAAATGGTTAATGCAGTGTTTTCAACAATTGAATCGGGATCCATCTTGGAAACGAACCATTTAATGTACAGTGCAGCTGTAATAGTCACTAATGAACTAGGCATTAAAATCAAAGTACCTAGTCACACAACAGAAAAAGCATCAAAGCCAAAGTGAAAAATCCGATTAGAACAAAAAGTCAAAAAATTAAGGGCAGATGCTAGTAACTTAAAGAACATGCGTGAGCAACGGCTTAAAAACAACAAAATCATAGATCAGCTAATCAGAAGATATAGATTGGATACAAGAAACATCAATGAAGCTGTAGAGAGTGTAAAACAGCAGATAACAGCAACAGCTAGAAAAATTGAAAGATATGAGGCACGAATCATCCAATATAAACAAAATCAGCAATTTCGATCAGACCAACGGCACAATTCAGTAGCACAGATGATCCATTGGAATTTGTGCAAAAATTATAATATTAAAACAGCAACAAACTGGTGAGAACATAAGCCTGAAAATGTCACCGAAAATCAGATGGTCAAGATCTTGTGGGATTTTCACATACAAACAGACAAAATACTGGCGCATAATACACCAGACATCACATTGGTTGAAAAAAAATAAGGTTACAATCATAGACATCGCAATACCAGGTGATAGCAGGGTTGACGAGAAGGGACACGAAAAAATCACAAAATATCAGGACTTAAAAATCGAAACTCAACGATTATGGCACAAACCAGCAGTGGTAATTCCAGTGGTAATTGGCACACTGGGTGCTATTCCAAAAGAACTGGAATTACATTTAAAACAGTTAAAAATTGACAAAATCACCATCACTGCTTGGATCTGCACGCATATTACAAAAATACATTATGATGTCCTAGTCCTCTGGGTGGGGCCCGACTAGTAATCAATGCCAAATCCGGCGAAACAACTGGCCGCTGTGATACAATTCTGTTGTTGCGAATAATAATAGTATATTTTGGCAGCTCAAGAACAAGCCTTAGCCACAAACTACATGAAGGCAAAAATGCAACATGATACCACCAACAGCAAATGTCGCCTCTGTAATGAAAAAGACGAGACAGTCGACCACTTGATCAGTGGGTGCAGTAAAATTTCACAAACTGACTACCTACAATGCCATGACCGCGTTGCTAAGATCATTCACTGGAAATTGTGCCAAAAGTTTGGATTTGAGTATAGCAAAAACCACTGGGAACATCAGGTTCAGAAGGTTTTAGAGAATGAGAAAGTCAAGATCTTGTGGGACTTCAGAATTCAGACTGACAGGCACTTGGCCAACAACACACCTGACATAACAATAGTTGAAAAGAAAAAAAAAGTATGGTTCATTGACATTGCAATACCTGGAGATGCACGAATTGAAGATAAACAGCAAGAAAAATTCACAAAGTACCGAGACTTGCAAATTGAAGTTGAACGACTGTGGAAAAAGAAATTGTGTGTTGTCCCGATTGTAATTGGAGCCCTTGGAGCAATACCTAAAGGGCTACCTCACTATTTGGAAATTTTAAATTTATCAGACTTGAACATTTTGATTGTACAAAAAACCATCCTACTTGGAACAGCTTATATCCTCCAATGTTACTTAAACAGTTCCTAGGTCCTTGGTTAGGACTCGAGCTGTTGAGCTACTAACCAACCCCAAAGGCTGTGAATCTCACTAAAGATTAATCACGCAATACTACTAATAATAATAATAAAACCAACCTGCTCTTGTTTTACTTCCAAACACAAAAATAGGATTTCAGGCAACCTCCAAATCCTCTCCTAGACATGATTTACACCTCAAGCCATTGTTTTATTTCTTCCGGAAAGCTCAATAGAATGGTTGGGAAGGCAGAAAAGAGGCAGAGGTGATTGGTTTGTTAGGAGAACAAGAGCTACGCTGCCTCTATTAAATACCCGCGGTTCTTCAGGATAATGTTACCTACTAAATTTTGAAAAGAAAGCCATTCAGTTTGGCTTGTTAAATAAAATACCCTGTCAGTTTCCTCTTTCCTTAACTTTTTGGCAGAGAAATTTCCCACTTCTTGCACTGGTTAGACTGAAAGGTCATGTGCCACAGCTCAGAGAATAATGAAACCACCTGATTACAAATTCTGAATGAGAGCATGCTTACATAAATTGTGGTCTGGTGCCTTGTGACAGAAGCAAATAAACTCTGAAAAGAGGAAACCTTTATTGTGTAGCTAAGTCTTTCTTTTTCATGATGAACAGAGAGGTACAGGTACAGAGCAGTCACTAGAGTAGAGTAGGGTAGAGTAGGGTAGAGTAGAGTAGAGTAGAGTAGAGTAGAATAGAATAGAATAGAATAGAATAGAATAGAATAGAATAGAATAGAATAGAATAGAATAGAATAGAATAGAATAGAATAGAATAGAATTCTTTATTGGCCAAGTGTCATTGGACACACAAGTAATTTGTCTTTGGTGCAGATGCTCTCAATGTAGATAAAAAGACAAGATTCATTCATCAAGAATCATAAGGTACAACACTTAATGATAGTCAGAGGGTACAAATAAGCAATCATAAAGCAATCAATATAAATATAAATGGTAAGGATACAAGCAACAAAGTTACAATCCTGCAGTCATAAGTGGGAGGAGATGGGTGATAGGAACGATCAGAAGACTAATAGTAATAGTAATGCAGCCTTAGTGAAGGCATAACGTCCACATTTCCTTCCAATTGTTGGAAGCTCATCTCCTTGGTGAGAGATAAATGTATAAATGTTAGGCCTCTAGTATATAATTTGATTTGTAGCATTAGGTAGAGGTATAAAGCAGTAACGTAGGACTGTATTTGGTCTGGTTGGATCGTTTATGGCCACTCCTGAGATAAAAGCAGTCAAAAATTTGGAATCCTTTTTGGGAAGGGTTTGGGCGGAATTGGATAAAATTAACATCGTAAGCACTCTGTCTATGGAGGTTCTCATTCAGCCAAGTCATGGATGTGGGGTTGGGATTCAGCTGGTTCGGACTGGTTTGGTCAAACTGGTAGCTCTGACAATCAGCTGAGAGCAAACCAGTTTGCTTCGATGATCAGTTGGGCTTGCCTGCGAGTACCTGTGCTATACTGATCTGTTCTGACCCCCTCTTCTCCATCCAGGAATGAAAGCCAAAAGCCATGTAACTAAAAAGGTTTCTCTTAACCAGTCCAAGCTCTTGTTGGCTGCAAGCCCAAATAAACAAAGATAATAGCTCCGGCAGAAAGTCCTATAACTCACAACACAATGCAAACCCGGCTTCTCTTATCTCAGCCCACTTATCCAAGTTGGCTTCTCTCGGTTTGTGAACGTGAACAAGAACAATCACTAGAACAGGAACGGAACGTTGACTTCTGCAACCAGGGTGTGGCACCAGCAATCTCTTTATACTCAGGAGAGGATCCCAATGAGCAACAGCTGCTCGCAATCATCTCCTGTAAGTACTCAGTTGTTCCTTCCATCGAGTAGCCCTTCGACGAGGTGCATCCTGCAACAACTCCCAAGTGTTTCCCTGAACACTCCCTCTGATCCAATGCTCTGCCACCACCTGGTGGCCAACAGCTCCTGCTGGTCCACAACACTGATCTATATTTCCTTTGTTTGAAGCCCAGCTAATAGGCATGCCAGAGTGGATTGCAGCAACTCGGCTGTTTTAATCAACTGCAGTAGAAAGTTTTTGAGCTGTTTTCAAATGCTCAGAATCCTACCACTGCCCAAAGGTGCTTTTCTTTTAAAGACAACTGGACTTTCTGAATTTGTAAAAGACGTTTTACTTCTCATTAAAGACCTGAAGAAGCTTCTTGAAGGAGAAGTGAAAGACCTTAAAGAAAAAACTAAAATTCCAAAGGGCTTTAATAAGATCACCTTTGGGTCTCAAGCAGGGGTGAAATGCTACAGGTAGAAAAAAAATGCTACTGGTTCACAGAACTGGTAATAAAAAATACTAAAAAAAAATTTAAAAAAAAAAGTTCCGACAATCACATGTTGCACAGCTGATCTTCAGAACTTTAAAAAAAAAACTTTTTAAGCATTTTTTTTTACTACAGGTTCTCAGGAAACACATGGGGTGGGGAGGGTTCCATTTTTACTCCCAGCAGGCTTCCCTGAAGCCTGCTAGGCCAGAAACGGAGGGGGGGCAAAAACAGGGGGTGGGGGTGCTGAGAAAGAAAGAAAGAAAGAAAAGAGAAAGAAAGAAAGAAGGAAGGAAGGAAGGAAGGAAGGAAGGAAGAAAGAAAAAGAAAGAGAGGGAATGAGGGAGGGAGGGAGGGAGGGAGGGAAAAAGGAGGAGAAGGAAGGACTACAAACCTGGCACTTCATGCAGCTTCAGAGAATTCAGGGTCTTGAACTTTCAACTGGGTGGGGAAACCCTGGAAGCTTTCAGATTCAGGTTTTCCCAGATGTGCCAATATGACATCTCTAATAAAGTGGAACTTTGTGGAAACTCAAGACTCTGAGTTTTCTTTTGTTGGGGGCGTTACTTGGAACCCTGACACATTAATCCTTTAAATACACATTTCCCCATCTTTCCCTTAGGCCAGGGGTGTCAAACTCCTGTTGTCACAGTATCGTCATGTGAAGTATCGGGAGTTTTTTTTCCTTCACTAATCCGGGTGTCAGCCTGTGGGCTGGGAGTTTGACAACCCTGAGTTAGAAAATCCTTCCTCAAATGGGCCTTGAGTACACCTACCTTCAGGATATGTTTGTGACGCAACTAGCAATTAAAAACGCATATCAAGATATGCATCTTAGAGGAAACCTATGCAAAAAAATGTATATAGGTGAGAACAATATGCACAAAAGATATTTTCATTCTAGAAACATATGTTTTAAAAACTGCATTCAGGGTGAAAAAACCATGTAAAATGTGAAGATTAAGAGAAGTGCGTAGGAAAATGCAGATGGACACAAGCTCTTACCACATGTATAAGCTGCAGGGGTAAACAAATGTGAGGTCACAGGATGAGAAATCAGGTGAAATGAAATTATCAGTAACTTCCATCCTTGGGGTTGTGTGTTCTTATTAAAACTGGTTGCTCCCCTGCTGTCCCATGGATAGTGCTTGAACACAAGATGATACTCTCATGTCTGCAGGACTGTCTCAGATATTTAAAAAGAAAGCACATATTACCTGGAGCTGCCACGAGTATCTGTGTAAGCAAAACCTTAAGGCAAGTCGAGATGCATTTAAACAAAATCAAAAGACGTTTCTGCAAAGATTTCTCAGCTAAATCCTAAAAGACAGGTCTTAAACCAATGCAGGAGAAGCACAGGGAAGCCTTGTTTGATTACAGATGTGTTAAAACCTACAAGAAAAGATGTTTTACAGTTTAGTAGATTGTCTTGAAGGTGGCGGATTCTTAATTAGTTTAGTTTAGTTTATTGTCATTGCACATCATTCAATGAAATTAAATGCCATCTTCAGTGTACATTATAACTATAAAAACAAAAACACATACACATCCTTCACGTGCTATATAATTGAAATTGAAAACCCGATATTGCATTAATATTGCACTATACCATAGAATTCAAGATAGTTACTGCCCTGGGATAGAAGCCATTCTTCACCATATTTGACCTTGTTTTTATTGTCCTGTACCGCCTGCCAGATGGTAATAGTTCAAAAAAAAGGGTGCCCAGGATGAGATGGATCTTTAAGAATGTTTTGAACTTTCTTAAGGCCGCGGGAGCTATAAAACTCTTCCAAAGAGGGGAGAGGGCAACCAATGATCCTCTGGGCAATGATGTTAACCCTGTGGAGTGCTGTCCTATCTTCCACTGTGCAATTGGCAAACCAGACACAGGTGCAGTAAACACACACAGAATCATCCAGACCATACACTGAAAAAAGGAGTGCCCAGCTGCAGCATCCATGTGCGCGGCCATCTTGAATGGCAGTTGTTAAGTGAATCACCATTCTGGAAACAACAATCATCATTCTTGTTTGCCAAACAGATTTAATCAGAGGACAGATGAGTGTTTACCACCCAGAGATGGTGAGTTACATTGGAATGTGATTTAGACTTGGGATCATTGTCATTCTCAATAGAATCTAACATCTTTTGAAGAGTTTTTTTAGTCAAGATAGATACTTCGATTCCAGTATATACAGAAATATATTGTGTCTTGTCCTATAATATAGAGCAGGGGTAGTCAACCTTTTATATCTACCACCCACTTTTGTATCTCTGTTAGTAGTAAAATTTTCTAACCGTATACCGGTTCCACAGTAACGGTGATTTATAAAGTAGGAAAGTAACTTTACTTTATAAAATTTATAAAGCATAGTTACAGCAAACCCCTACCGCCCACCATGAAAGCTGGAACGCCCACTAGGGACCAGGTTGACTATCACTGATATAGAGTTTGTAGAAGGACCTGAATGCAGGTTGTCTAGGAAAGTGCATTTATTCTAATCCAATTTATTTATTTTTGGATTGTGCATTCTGATTTCATGATTCAAAACAATTCAGAAAGACTAGAGTCAAATAAGTTGAATTCAGATTTCTACATCCCGGCAAATACATCCCATTTGATCCTAAACGATCAACCTGAATTATACTCCCGATACAGAAAGTGAGTCTGAATAAATCTAATTTTAGTACAGCTTTAATTTTAGGCAAGTAGCCCTTCCTGTTTGGCAGAAGAGGAAGCTGACTCAATCAATCAATTGAAGGAAGGAAGGAATAAACAAATGAATGAAGGAATAACAGAATGAAGAAATGAAGGAATAAATAAATGAAGGAATAAATAAATGAAGGAATAAATAAATAAAGGAAGGAATAGCAATAGCAATAGCAGTTAGACGTATATACCGCTTCATAGGGCTTTCAGTCCTCTCTAAGCAGTTTACAGAGTCAGCATATTGCCCCCAACAACAATCCGGGTCCTCATTTTACCCACCTCGGAAGGATGGAAGGCTGAGTCAACTCTGATCCAGTGAGATTTGAACAGCCGAACTGCAGAACTGCAGTCAGCTGAAGTAGCCTGCAGTGCTGCATTTAACCACTGCGCCACTCGGCTCTATGACAGAATGACAGAAAGAAAGAAAGAAAGAATAAATAAATACCTTGAGATGTTTAAAATGTTTGACGGGCAAAGGCTGAAACAAGAACTGATGAGATGTTATAACCAGGAAAAAAAATGTCCTCTAGAAAACTCAAGAATTTTGGACAAAAAAAAAAGACAGAATTTTGGATAGAAAAATATAGGAAAGAAAACAAATTTATTTCTCAATTGCATTATTCAATGAAGTGATTATATAATATGTCTTCCATTGAAATTTATTTCAGGAGCACAGTATTAAGGAAGCCAGACAGAAATAATCTAGGTTATTCCTTCCAGTGTTATGCTTTTTTCATATCATGAAAAATCAAATGTTATACATCTTCTATTCACATGTGAACTAGTTTACCCATAAGAGAATGACACCACCTGGTAAGGACATTTACCTATTTCTAGTAATTTAGTTAGCTAAAATTATATAATGATTCTGCCTGAAGCACTGAAACAGGATTCAAAATTGAATGCATGTCTTATAATAAAAGAGACTTTTTTCCTCAAGGGGAAAGGCAGGTGGGCAGAACAGGAGCAATAAACATATTAATCAGTTTTCCATAGTATAATTCATCTCTTGGTAATTGAAATACGTTTATATCTTAGAAATTAAATTATGACAGAAGAGTATGGCTTCAAAAAAAAAAAAAAATCTAGGCTAATTTCCTTAGGGTGGGGATAGAAAATGGGACTGAGCCATTTCTAGTAGTTTGATGTTGTAGCTTCAATTTATTCATCTTCTTTCTATATTTTTTATTTTATTTTGTGAGTCAGGACGAGGAAGTTCATTTTTCTAAGTTTCCAAAATATGTACGACCCTATAAAATGCTCTAGATGCAATATCGGAGCGATGCAGCTTTTTGGAATCAAAATTGAAGCGTTGCGTAGCCCTAGAGTGCACTTTTTATATGCTATTTTTTTAAAAAAAAAATGATGCCATATTTATGCAACACTGGGACTCAGGGAAAAATAGAAGAAAACATCCTATACAATCCAAAACATAACAGGTTTGCTCTCTAAATCAGACACAGAAGAATGATGCTTGCGATCAGAGGCAGGGGTGGGTTCTGGCCAACTTTACTGCCTGTTTACTTGTGCATGCACTGAATGCACAGTTTAATTAAAATTGTTCTGCGCCTGCAGAGAACTCAAAAACAAGATGGTGATGGTGACGGTGGCAACTGGGGAACCAGTTCAGAGGTGTGGCAGGCCTGGATCACTGCTGGTTCCAGTGACCCAGGCTGCTATACCACTACCGGTTCAATCAAACCAGGCCGAACCGGTAGGAACCCACTTCTGATCGGAGGTGGTATTCAGGAGGTTTGGACCAGTTCAGCCGAACCGGTAGTGGATATTGCGGGTGAGCCCACCCACCCTTTCCTGCTCTATGGTATTCTATTTAGGCACATTTTATAGCAGTTAGACTTATATACCGCTTCATAGGGCTTTCAGCCCTCTCTAAGCGGTTTACAGAGTCAGCATATTGCCCCCACAGTCTGGGTCCTCATTTTACCCACCTCGGAAGGATGGAAGGCTGAGTCAACCTTGAGCCGGTGAGATTTGAACCACTGAACTTCAGATAACAGTCAGCTGAAGTGGCCTGCAGTACTGCACCCTAACCACTGTACCACCTCGACTCTTTAAGCCAAAGCAAATGAACAGAAGGCCTGGTGCATGCACGGAAAGTGTGAGTTAAGCAAGCGTGTGTCCGTGCGTGCATGCTCACATTTGCAAACTGGTAGGGAAAGTAAGTGAATACCACCCCTGCGTAGGATTATGTTCAAAGGGTCATTGTTACTCTTTGAGCCTGGTTGTTTTCTTGCAGACATTTCCTTACCCAAACTAGATAATATCATCAGGACTCCTTGTTTCAACCCTGACTTTCACATAATCTTCCGTGGTGAAAAAAGTAAGGTTGTACATTTAGGCAAGAAAAAACCAAATACACAGGTACAGTATAGGTGGTACCTTGTTCCATAGTAGTACTGTAACTGTGAGAGGGTTCTTGGAGTCCTAGTGGACAATCACTTAAATATGAGCTAGTTGCAAAAAAAAAAGCCAACACAGTTCTAGGCTGCATAAACAGAGGGATAGAATCAAGATCACGTGAAGTGTTAATACCACTTTATAATGCCTTGGTAAGGCCACACTTGGAAGACTGCATCCAGTTTTGGTCACCACGATGTAGAAAAGATGTGGAGACTCTAGTGCAGAGAAGAGCAACAAGGATGTTTAGGGGACTGGATGCTAAAATATGTAAAGAGTTATTGCTGGAATTGGGTATGTCTAGTTTAATGAAAAGAAGGACTAGGGGAGACATGATAGCAGTGTTCCAATATCTCAGGGGTTGCCACAAAGAAGAGGGAATCAAACGATTCTCCAAAGCACCAGAAGACAAGACAAGAAGCAATGGGTGGAAACTAATCAAGGAGGGAAGCAACCTAGAACTAAGGAGAAATTTCCTGACAGTTAAAACAATTAACAACTTGCCTTCAGAAGTTGTGAACCCTCCAACACGGGAAGCTTTTTAAGAAGAGATTAGACAACCATTTGTTTGAAATGGAGAGTGTTTCCTGATTGAGCTATTCTATTCCATTCTATTCTATTCTATTCTATTCTATTCTATTCTATTCTATTCTATTCTACTCTACTCTACTCTACTCTACTCTACTCTACTCTACTCTACTCTACTTGTCTAGTCTAGTCTAGTCTAGTCTACCTTACAAAGAAAAAATAAACAAGTGCCATTTCTCATTTACTTCCTTCCTTCCTTCCTTCCTTCCTTCCTGTGATTTTCTATTTGTTTATTTTTTCTCAAATTCCATATGCCAAAAGATTTCATAGTCTTTAAACCAAATATTTCCTAAGTAGTTCAAAGATTCTTCCCAGGATGGATGGATGGATGGATAGATATAATTTTCTGACATTAAAGACAAGAATTGTTAGAAACAGTTTGTGGCAGGCTGAGCAAGATGCTTTACTTACCAGATCTATGGGTGACATTTATTGCTTCATATACTGTGAGATCCTCTGGGACTCTTCTTAAAATATACACCACTAAATAACCTTCAGCTATTTGCTACATTTACAGCTGTGGGCCATTTGCCAGAGGCAACGCCATAGGTTGAATGAATTACAGATCACTGGGTTTAACTTGGACTGTTGCTAACCAGAGACAGCGTATCTTCTCTCTGTGTGCAATTATCAGCTTTCCATTTCACAGGTTTTCCCCTTCGTATTGAAATGAACATAAACACAGCTTATGTTATATCTAGGACTTACAAGCATTGTAACATTATTTATGACTGCAGCAAACAAGCCAACTCTGCATTTGTTTTAAAATAACTCTTGCTTAACTGCAGAGACAAGATACATCAACCTGAATTTATCATCCTATTATTATTTTTTAAAACAACAATAACAACAACATAAGCACTGAGGTTAAAAGATAGGTAGCTCACCAATTCGTACATATACAGAAAAAGATGGCCATTATTAGCTTACAAAAAACTATCCTGTGCCTGTATGCTCAGAAATAAGTTTAATCATTACACTTAAGGGAGTAGGAGTGTTACACTGGCCTAGAGGTAGAGCTCTCGCCTCACAACGAGGAGGCTGTGAGTTCAATCCAAGGTAGAGACAGATATTTTTCTGGGCACAATGAGAATTAACAAAACTCCGGAGTTGAACAAAACTCCGCATTGGCGACATGAAAGGCATCCAGCCACTCACTATGCTAGCTCCATTCCGTTGCCCAGACTCCACCCTGCAAGGGATTATGGGGTCAAGAAATGAAGCTGGTGATTATACTCTGTGAGTACTCTTAAGAGTACATTCCAAATAACCAGATTAAATTTCTGCTCCATAGAAAATAAAGCCATGTTTACAGTAATCTTGGGTACTTGATGTGCAGGGTTTTTTTTCTTATTAATTGTGTTGCATTTTCTGCATTTTTATTCAAATTTTTATTTTATTATATAAAATTCAAAAAAAGAAAGAAAAGAAAATATGAAATTAAGGACAGGAAAGGGAATGGGAAAAGGGGGAGTGGAATACAAAGGGGAAGGAAAAAAGAAGGAAAAGGGTCGCAGATCGTAAATCATTCTTACAATCATTAATCATAAGATTAAAAACAAGTGATAAATCATGAGATACCAATAAGAGAAGATAGTAGGAAAGGTGAGAAAAATGATAAGTTGAGAAAGATGAGGAGAAGGATAACATCAGTACAGCCTACTTCATGGGTAAATATCTGTAGGACTAAGGCAGCACTGTGGAAATTAAATGTTCAGCAAATTGTTGGCATGGAGGGAGAGCTATCTTTATTTACAATGCTGACTCACTCTATAGAAGTATACAAAAAGATAGATAGATAGATAGATAGATAGATAGATAGATAGATAGATAGATGATAGATAGCTAGATAGCTAGATAGCTAGATAGCTAGATAGCTAGATAGCTAGATAGCTAGATAGCTAGCTAGCTAGCTAGCTAGCTAGATAGATAGATAGATAGATAGATAGATAGATAGATAGATAGATAGATAGATAGATAGATAGATAGATAGATAGAACACAAAATTATCTGCTACAACGTCCTACCTGTCAACCAGTTTCAACCTCAGTAATACACAGGCAAACAATAGATAAAACTTAAGTTAAACTGCTTTAACCTCAATTTAACTCAAATTAAACTCTATTGACTTCAGCAATAGAGTGGTCAACACCTGGAATGCTCTAGAATAGAAGAATAGAATAAAATTCTTTATTAGCCAAGTCTGATTGGGCACACAAGAAATTTGTCTTTGGTGCAGATGCTCTCAGTGTACATAAAAAGACAAGATACATTCATCAAGAATCATAAGATACAACACTCAAAGAAAGTCATGGGGTACAAATAAGCAATTAACAATCAATAACAATATAAATCGTAAGGATACAAGCAACAAAGTTACAATCCTGCAGTCATAACTCTACCTGACTCCGTTGTTACATCCTCAAAACCCCACAGCTTCAACCTTAAATTGTCTACCTTGGACCTCATCCCATTGCTAAGACGTCCATAAAGGGGGTGTGCATATGTGCAGCAGCGTTCCTGCCTTCCCTGTCTTATTGTCCCCGTTTATTTGTACTAATTTCTTTTGTTCCTGTCCATGTTTATGCTTATGCCTGTTATTTTGCACATGTTCGACGAACTAAATTAAAAAAAACAAACAAATAGAATGAGAAGGTTCTTTGTTTTTAAGCCATGCCCTGAAAGCAATTTTCTTTTGAACTGAAGTATTTAACATCCCATAGTTCAAGAAAGCTCCTTAAGACAAGAATGTTTTCTAGGGCATTCGAAACATGGGCAGTGAAGAGCCCTAATTAATTTCTAATCAGGAGTGTTTGCTTGCTTACTTGATCCTTCCTTTCAGCTTCCTGCCATTAGCCCCCCCCCCCCCCACACACAAAAACCTCTCAGCCGTGGGACATGTTATTTCTTTCACCGAGATAAACTTTCTTTTCCCCACCCTCTTTTTTTTTACAAGGTCAAGTTTCTAGGGAGCTGCACTGATCAAATTAGTTTGGCACCCAGCTCAAGAAGCTGGCATGCTATGTTAAACTGCATTACAGAAAAGTCATACGACATTTGTTATGCCCTCCGCAGTGCAGTAGCCCGAGTGGTTCATGGTCATTAGGAAGCTGCTATTTATTATTTGCCAAGGGACAGTGGAGGGAAATAAATAAGTAAAATGACTTGTGTGCGTATGAGCATGTGCATGTGTGTGCGTTCAGGCATATGTGCCTGGAAAGACAGAGTGTCAGCCTCTGTTTTGCTGCTTGCTTTCGGCTGCCATGAAACGGGGAGGGGTGGGGCATGGGTTTTGGGTGGGGAAATATTCAGTGCAGGAGTGATTGTTAAAAGGGAGTTGTTCTCACCATCTACAGATCTGCATGCTGCAAATAGAGGATTTGCTGCGAGCTGCACTGGCTGCCTGTTGATCTCCGGGTGCGCTTCAAGGTGCTACTTGTCACCTACAAAGCCCTTCATGGTATTGGATCTGGGTACTTGAGAGACCGCCTACTGCCAATTACCTCCACTAGACCGATAAGATCGCATAGATTAGGCCTCCTCCGAATTCCATCAGCCAGCCAGTGTAGACTGGCAACTACCCGGAGGAGAGCCTTCTCGGTGGCTGCTCCAACCCTCTGGAACGAACTCCCCGTGGAGATCCAGACCCTCACCACCCTCCAGACCTTCCGCGCCGCCCTTAAAATCTGGCTGTCCCGGCTGGCCTGGGTTAAAGACTCTAACCCCTACTCGAATTGTATGACTGTTGAGTTCTTAAATGATGTAGTGCCTTTATGTTGTAAATTGTTTGTCCTTCCCCCCCCCCCCTTTGAACTGTGAGCCGCCCTGAGTCCCCCCAGGGAAAAGGGCGGCATACAAATAAACTGAAACTGAAACTGAAGGCCAACTCTCCGGCATACCAACCTGATTTTATTTATTTATTTTATTTATTCATAAGATTTATAGGCCGCCCAATCCCGAGGGACTCCGGGCGGCTTACAAAAAAGAGAAAAAAAAAGAAATAATGAAAAAATAAAAAAGACAGATTTAAAATCACCACACATACATTCGTTCAGATCGGGGCTGGACCTCCAAGGTGAGGTCAACAGCCCCAGGCCTGCCGGAATAGCCAGGTTTTAACAGCTTTTCTGAAGGCCATGAGAGTGGGTAAGGTCCGGATCTCAGGGGGTAGCTCATTCCAAAGGGTCAGAGCAGCCACAGAGAAGGCCCTCCTCCAGGGAGCCGCCAGCCGACATTGTCTGGCTGACGGCATCTGAAGGAGGCCCAACCTGTGGGATATGCTTTTTGAAGATGTCTCCCACATGGCACCTGAGGGATATGCGGATTGGACAATGGGATGGGATTACCAGGGGGAGGAGGTTGGGTCACATATTGATATCTATGATTACGCGTGCTTTTGCCTCAGATCTTGCTTTGCTTAGCTGTTATCTACTCATGACCAGTAAAAGTACGAGTGGGCCCTCTGGAGCACCATACGGCACCTGCGTGATGCTCCGCCGAGTAGCTGGAACATCGTGGAGGCATCAATATATATATAGCAGTAGACTTATATACCGCTTCATAGGCCTTTCAGGCCTCTCTAAGCGGTTTACAGAGAGTCAGCATATTGCCCCCAACAATCTGGGTCCTCATTTTACCCACCTCGGAAGGATGGAAGGCTGAGTCAACCCTGAGCCGGTGAGATCACAAGAGGTAAGGACGCATGCACGTGTTGCACACATTCATGTTGTGTTTGCCAGGCCCTGTTGCAACCGTACTAGTTACAACAGGACCTGGAACCCACCACTGATTTCTTGGCATAATTTTTATCCTATATATTTTATTATTATTATTATTATCCAATGCTTCCTGGTTTAATTAGCCAGACAACCAGGGGTGGGGCTTCAAAAATCTGAGCAATGGGTTCTCTGCCTGACTGCTAAGTGGGCATGGCCATGGTGGGTGTGGCCTAGTCACCCTCCTGCACTATGGTGGTGGTGGGTTTCACACTCCCTGGGCTCCGGATGCCCTCTGGAGGCTGGAAATAGGCCAATTTTTGGCCTTCCAGGATTTCTGGGAGGTCTGTCTTTTGCCCTCCCCAGCTACAGAGGCTTTCCTTGAGTCACTGGATGAAAACGGCCTACCCTGGGCTATGGAGGCTCCCTGGAGGGTAGGAACAGGAGGCCTCCCCAAGCCTCCACACAGGCCCTGCGCTTACCTGGCATCAAAATGGTCTGCATGGAGACTCCTGGGATGGGTGGTATGGTATGGGTGGGGCCAGCCAGCAGTGGGATTTGGGAGTTCACCGAACTGCACATAATCTTCACTAGAGGTTTTCCCAAACCCTGGTGAACTCAGAGCAGCCCTGCAGATAACCATTAGGTGAGATGCAAGATAACCTAATTCATCTTGTTTTTCCTTCATGTTTTTCCATCAAGTAATTACTTGAGAGATGCGTGGTTTTAGATCTTCTTTCTAGCCGAGGAACAATAGCCCTGATTTTGTTATGTTGTTCCAATTGCATCGTTCAAAAAAAAAATCAACTTAATTTGAAGACATAGAGATACAGTAGGGTCATTCATCCAAATCAGCAATCACTTTTCGCTTTTACAAAGGGAAACAAAAAAGCAAATTACGAAAACTTCTGACTGCTTTCCTTCCTTTTTTTTTCCTTGGGGTAAGTTGAGAAATAAATAATATTGTTATTATCACTTGATGTATGTAAGCAAGGATATGCCAATCTGTCTCGTTTTTCATGCCATCTTTCAGAGGCTTTTAATTTTATTTTAGGTTTCTGCTTGAAGAAAGTTAGCAGCCACCCCTCCCAGAAGAATGAAACATTTTAGGAAATATTAAAAAGGCAGAATATTTCCCCTAAAAGAGAAATAGAAATTTTAAGGGAGACAGAAACTCAGCTCCTTCCATCTCCCTGTCTCCAGCAGATATTTGATGCCCATTGAGAAGGACTGTGCCAGCCTATCTACAAAACAAAAGGCTTCCAGCTCCAGGGTGATGGGATTAAGACATAACCCTGAAAAACATAATAGAATTATCTATCAGCAGAGCTCATCACATGCCACAACCAAGCCCCTTCATTATATCAGTCCAAGGTTCAACCATCATTAATTCAGACAACCTCAGTTGTAACCCCTGCAAGGCTCCCTGGGAGTCTGACAGCCAATATAACATATGCCCTTGCCACCGGAACAGGAAGCTCAAGTTCAAAGCCCAAGAGAAGCTATAAATAACACTCACTCTCCACTCCATGTGTTCAGTTGCACCAGAACTTCAAGCCCATGTGGTCCTGTTCATCAATAAACCATCTTTCCAATCAGCCCCCATGTATCCAGTGTCTTTCTCCCCACTTGGAACTGAACCCAGATGGATATTTCTTTCAACATGCTTTTCGGCTTATGTGAAGAATTGGGAAGTTTGCAAAATACTGTAGTTATTTTAAAAAGTGACTTTCTGCAATGGTGATATTCAGTACATCTCTTTCACTATAAAGGATATCCACCTGCCACTGATTAAAAATAATGGTCTGAGAGTTCTTAAATATTGTACCAAGATCAGTAGATCTTTTTTGTACCTACTTTGCAGATTATCACATGCTATTCCCTTGTGATGAATTGGGGAAAAATGTATTAATGGTCTTCAAGATAAAACCGAATCACTATTTATGAACACAGTTGAATGCTGACATCCTGAGATGCTATATGGAACCAGCTTCTGGCTGAGCCTTTCCCCAAAACAAGAAACGGACTCCCTGCAAAGAAAACCTCCTCTTTATTTACACTTTGGGAATTAATTGCATTCACCAACAGAAAGTCCAGGCCAGAGTCCTGCAAGAAGTTAACTGAAGCAATAGTCCTTATCAGCTCGTTATGATAAATGGAAGGCTGGGAGCTCCCAGCTGGGAGACTGCAAATTAAGTCAGTGCAAACAGAGAAATAGACAAACCTCAGTTCTGGCAAGGCAGTCTGTGTCACGCGAAGCACACAAAGAGCAAACTTTCTAGAAATGCGAAGTTGTCTGCTACAACCAAACCACTCCCCTTTCCTACTATATATTTCCCATGGGCTACTCAGTGTCCACCTTTGTTTTGCTTCCCGAGCCAGCTCATTGTCCTCCGCTGTTCACCTCTCCTATCTGCTTTGCGCATAAACGCATCCGGAACAGGCTCCAGCTGTTCCTGCTCCTCACTCATCTTTGACTCCAAAGGCAGCTGCCTCTCTGGCTGGGAAATGCTGGGCAGCCCTGGCTCTATCTCTGTGTCCGACGTTGAGCATCCATTAGAGCTTTTCCCAGGCTCCAGATCTGGCCCAAGTTCTCCCCCAACCTCCTCATCATCTGAGTCTGCCACTAGCTCTGCTGGCAGCTGGCAGACCACAACAGGAATGATGGTTGGAGCAGGGAAGGTTAGTGCAGTGTGTGAACCCTCTGCTTCTGCAGATAAAAACAAAAGTTCAACCATCTTTCTAGTTTACATTTGTAACATTAAGCCCATCACATACCCCGGCTTTTGAGCAACTCTCGAAATGAGCTTCAGAAATTCCCTTTATTATTTTCATTATAAGCACGGTGAGTATCCAAAAATGCTTTGAGAGCTGAACCAGATCACAGTTTATTCCACGTCTTCTTCCATGACACACATTTGTTCGGGTAGGGAATAAAGAGCCAGATGTTGAGAATTCAAAGCAATGGCCCACTTAGGTATCTGTGGCCTCCTGATAGTTACACAACATCATCTAATAGGAGAGGATAATTGGGGTGTATTGTTGAAGGCTGAGGTAGGACCATCTGCCTTTGCAGGTAGTAAAGGAATCTGTCTTCAAAGAAATTGACTTCCTATCCATTAAGGGGATAAACTAAGAGGATTAACTGTATGTCTGTGTGCAACTGTCTCCTAAAGTACAGAGATGCCACCTACTGTATTTGTTGGAGGTGAAACATTTGTATACTTGTGTGAGAGAGAGCGAGGGAGAGAGAGAGAAGGAAGGAAGGGAGGGAGGGAAGGAGGGAGGGAGAGAGGGGGGAAGGTGTCATCCCTGAAGCTGAGCTGACCAAAGCCATTTTGAGGCTTCAGTGTTTCCACACTGGAGCTGAAGGATAGGGAGAGGTAGAATAACTGGAGTTTTGTAGCCAAAACAAAATACTTTCTCATGGGAACCAAGGACATTATCACGTCTGGTCAGCGAGAGGAGGAGTGATGTTACCAGGCAACTGGACGGCACCTTGATTGGACTATGTGACTGATTGTTTTGGGAAAGGGAAAAAAAAACTTTTAATTAGGTGAAAACCGTGGGAACCTTCAGAGTCGGTTTTCACCAGAACTGTGCCAATATCCAATAAAACTATTCTTTGAGGAATCTACCTGCCTCAGAGTTTTGTTTGCTATGGGTGTATTAGTTGGAACCCTGAGAGAAGGAAGGAAGGAAGGAAGGGAGGAAGGAAGGAAAGAAGGAAAGAAGGAAAGAAGGAAGGAAAAAAGGAAGGAACAGAGAGTCAGAAAGAAAGAGAGCTTTCTTGACAGCAAAGATTAGAGAAATTGCAACTTTAATGGAAAGAAATATTTATTAAATCAATGCACAGAAAGGATAGGCAAATTCTAGAAGTTGCTGGTAAGAAGAGTATCAGGAAGAAAGTCCAAGACGAAGTTCCATAGTTTTCTGTCCAGGGACAAACACCTAAATGGAATGAGCAAACTCACAGCTGGCAGAAAGATGAAGAGGACTCATTTAACTTCCTACTTTCATTTCACTGTCCTCCTTTTGGTCAGCAAGCAGGTCATGAAGTTCTGAAGGATCAGTGATACTTAAATTGGTCTTCCAGCACTATTATTACAACATGGCAGAAGAAATCTAGCTCTCTTTTCAAGTATTCTTAAGATACCTATGGTGCATAATATGAAGAATCAGAAATGCACATACCATATTTTTCGGAATATAAGATGCTCCAAATTATAAGACGCACCTAGCTTTTGGGGAGGAAAACAAGGGGAAAATTGCCTCCCAGCAATTTGCTTCCTTGCAGCAAAGAGTAGAGATGATATACACTGTTTGTGGTGTTACATTTCAGACTATATTTGTACAGATGCAGTTAAAATTGATGTGGCTTTCTGGAAGTATAGTTATTCTCTGCTATTTAAAAGAAGATAAAACAGCACCGGGTCTCTTCAGATCATGCATTTATTTTAAAAATAATCTTCATTTTGTTAAGTTCTCTAGAACAATAATAAAACTGTCTTTAAAAAATAAGTCAAATAATTTGAACATTCTATAGGCATTTATAGTTATTGACTTCCCTCCTTGCTGCAAACAGCAAACAGCCTGTTTCAGCTTAGCCTGATTAGCAACAGAAAAAAAACCTGTCTCTGCCTCCCAGCAATTTGCCTCAAGTTTCACTTTCAATTTCACAGGCAAACTGCAAAGATAATGATAAATGGAGAGTTGACAGATTCTATTGAAATAAAGAAAGAGGAATATGTGAAAGTAGTAGGACTGAAAATCAACAAAGATAAAACGAAGATTTTGACAAAGAATATATCTACAAGACAAAAGGAAAAATTGGCGGAAACCTTGGAGATGCAAGTCACAAATAAGGTTAAATATTTGGGGATATATTTAACAGCAAGATGCACTTAAAGAGAATAACTACTATAAACTTAAACAACAGATTGCAATAGAACTGAAGAAATGGGAAAATCTACAACTATCAATGATAGGGAGAATATCTACAATTAAAATGAACATTTTACCCAGAATCTTATATTTGTTCCAGACAATTCCAATCAGATTAGGAAACGAATACTTTGACGACTTAAATAAAACAGTGCTGAAGTACATCTGGCAGAGGGAAAAGAGCAAGAATACAACTAAAACTGTTACAAGATGCAAGAATAAGAGGAGGAATGAGCCTGCCCACCTGGGAATTATATTATCAGGAAGCAAGTCTGATGTAGCTTAAAGAATGGATAACACCGAGGAACTCCAGATTACTGACTGTAGAAGGCCACGGTTTATTGTTGGGATGGCATGCTTTTCTATGGTATAAGGGAACTAAAATGCAGTGGTATTTTAGAAGACATTATTTAAGGGAGGTGTTGCTATTAAATTGGGAAAAGATCAAAAGGCAATATTATTTAAAAATTCCAGTCTGGCTATCAACTATTGAAGCTTTTTTCATATTCAATAATATACAAAAAGGAACAAACAGTTAGATATGGTGAAATATTGAATGCAGAGGGTGAACTTAAATCTATGCAAGAATTGGAACAGGAAGGAATAAGGATAAATTGGTTTTCATATGTGCAAATACAATCTAGATATGACAAAGATTGTAAAGAGGAAGGTTTTTATGATAAAATGACTGAGTTAGACAAAATTTTGATAGGTACTGATGAATAAGTAATCAAAAAATTATATGAACACTTACTAGAGGTTAAGCTAGAAGAAGAAAAAGTCCAAGAACCTATGATAGCTTGGGAGGGGGAATTTTGGGCATGGGATTGAATTAGAGAAGTGGCAGAATTGTGCTCTCAAAATTATAAAATGACAATGTCAACAGCACATAAGGAAAATTTGTAGAATATGTTTTACAGGTAGCATCTACCCTTGACGAGAATAGCAAGAATGTTCAAGAACAAATCCAAAAAGTGTTGGAAATGTCATCAAACACCAGGTTCATATTACCATATGTGATGGGCTTGCATAGAAGCTAAAAGATATTGGACTAAAAACCACACGTGGCTGGAGAAAATGATACAAAAACACATAAACTTTAAACCAGAGATTTTTTTTATTGGGAATTATACCAGAAATATACAACAGAGATTTGAAATGTCTGTGAATGTTTTAACAGCAGCTAGAATTGTATTTGCAAAAAATTGGAAGAATGAGAAAATACCAACGCAGGAGGAAGTTATTCGAAAAATAATGGAATGTGCTGAAATGAGTAAATTGACATTTGAAATTAGAGAACAAGAAGTTGAACAATTTTACAAGGTATGGGATTTGTTTTATCAATGGTTAGATAAAAAATTATGGCAATGAAAAATGTTGGAGAACTTTTTATATATTTATGAACAATAGAATGATATATGTGATACCACAAAGGTTTAGTATTGCTAAATAGACTAACATGAGGCAATGAAATGATGTTGTATGTATGATTTTAATATCTAGAATATTTTATTTAAAATGATGAAATAAAAATTGGAGCTGAACAATTGATGTATAATGATTGTACGAATCCAATAGAATATTTTGTTTAAAATGAAGGAAGAACAATTACAGTGGAACAATTTGATACATAACGATAATAATGTATTTATGTTTACCTAATGGACAATTTGTGATTTGATATATAATTGTAAGTGGTGATAATGGAAAGGATGCACAAAAATTTGTAACCAAACGACACGCCATATGAAACAGTTGAAGGTTGTATGTTTCTATGTTTTGTTTCTTTTTTGTTTGTTTAAAAAAATAAAAAATAAAATAAAAAACGTTTCACTTTCAATTTCAATTTCAGCCCAGACCGCCCTATGATCAGCTGTTTCAGGCTACAGGGATTGCCATAGCCCAGCGATGGCAAAGCTTTTTTTGGCACATGTGCCATAAGCGGGGGTAGTGCAGGGGGGTCATACGTGGGCATGCTGTACCCATAATGCAATGTGCAATACCCACCCCCCGGTGCGCATGTGCACATGACAGGCCCAGGGAAGCTCCTGAAGCCTCCAGAGGGCCTCCAGGGGGGGGGGGAGGCTGTGTTAGGAATATAATTATAACAGTTGGGATGGCAATATATAAATCATGTAACAATGGTATACCTGTTTTCTTTAAATCATACTGTAAAATGTGATTGGTTGCTGTTTTCCTCAATCGGCCATAAGAGGGAGTCAGAACGATTGTTAGCTCTCTGTTTGTTAGATGATGGGCTGATCTGATCTGAGTGTTTTTGGAAGCTGGAAGTGCTGTGAGCTATTGTACGTTTTGCAACTGTTAGCAAACTTTGAGTCCTGACCTGATTATATGATACTGGACTATGTTATTTGGATTATCCTTTAACTGAAAGACATTGATGACTGACTGTCTTATGCGTGTATGACTTGGACTGTTTGATGAACTCTGATACCTCTATTTCCACGAAAGTAAAAGACTATTTAAACTGCAGTATCTCTGTATGCTAGTTTGTGTGTTCTCCAACACAACTCTCACAATGCTTCACTGAATGTACTCACTCTCCCAATGGGGAGCTTATCTAACAGGCTGTTTTCGCCCTCCCCAGGCTCCTATAAAGCATCTGGAACCTGGGGAGGGTGAAAAATGGCTTTAAAAAAGGCTGAACTCAGCTGGCCAGCACGCACATGCATGCTGGCCAGCTGACAGGACAACCCCTCACGTGCCCTGACAAATGGCTCCACATGCCACCTGTGGCACGCATGCCATAGGTTTGTCATCCCGGCCATAGCAACAGCAATAGCAATAGCATTAGCAATAGCCGTTAGACTTATATACCGCTTCATAGGGCTTTCAGCCCTCACTAAGCGGTTTACAGAGTCAGCATATCGCCCCCATAGTCTGCGTCCTCATTTCACCCACCTCAGAAGGATGGAAGGCTGAGTCAACCTTGAGCCGGTGAGATTTGAACTGCTGAACTGCAGATAACAGTCAGCTGAAGTGGCCTGCAGTACTGCACCCTAACCACTGCGCCACCTCGGCTCTTTTTAGCCTGTTGCTGCCCCATTTTCCCATTTGCTACAGGGAGGTAAATTGCTTGGAGGCCGAGACCAAAGGATGGGGGCTGGTGGGTGGATGTGGTTACATTCAGTGTATAAGACACACCCAAATTTTCACCCTCTTTTAGGGGGGGAAAGGTGCATCTTATACTCCAAAAAATATGGTAAATGAAGATGTATTTATCTTTGTATTTTGATGCTGGGTTCTGAACATGCATGTTCTTGTTATCCTTTATTGTTTTCGGTTTTGGGCATGTAATTGATGACAAACTATATTCTCCTCTAGCCAAGATAATGAAAAACAACTCTTCGAAGTGAGTTTCTTTGTGTATAGTTTACATGACACATTAACAAATGCAAAGAATCTTCTCTAATCCAAGACACCTTCCCACAGTCCCCAGATGGTTTTTAACCAAAAGCGAGGCAGGTAGAAACTGACATAAACCATGTGTACTTCTTCCTTCATGATTTATTTATCAAAACAATTTCACCCCTTTCCTTTCTGACTCACAATGAATTGCTGGAGACAGCCAACAATTTCATAAAATGAGTTATATTATAGGGGGGCGCTGAGAAAGAAGGAAAATGCGACAATACTGTATAACTGGTAAACTTCTGAAAGATTTAGGAGCCAACTAAACAATAAGTCTGCAACTGTGATTAAAGGGGATGTGAAAGACAGATTTGTTCTCTATACATTTTGTGAATTTATCATATTTGTAATTCCAAGATTAGTTATGAATCAGAGTACAGTTGGAGGAGGAGGAGGAGGAGGAGGAGGAGGAGGAGGAGGAGGAGGAGGAGGAGGAGGAAGAAGAGGAACCCACTGGCAATTGGATACATCTTGTTTGATAAAGTAGGAGTGTGATGACAAATTTATGGCAGTGATGAGCTTGGGTGATGTACAGTCATACAAAGTGGTGGGTAATTACAACCACCTAGGTCCAATTATCTTCTGTAACTGCATAGTTGTTCTCTGCGTCTAACTCCCTTGTCTCCTCCCCACTGCTTCAAGGCCTGACGTTAGGGGCACACTCCCTTTGGCTTTCACCGCTGGCTGGTGGCCAACCAGCCCCTCTGGTCCCTGCTCGGTGTTGGACCCCTGTCCAGGGTCCTCCACATCTTCCAGAGTCGACTCAGAGGGCCCCTCACTATCGGAGTCTGTTTGCAGCTCCAACCGCTCCTGCTGGGCCACAACACTTGACTATACGCACTTCTGTTGGCAGGGTGATGTCTCTGGTTTTTAGTATGCCGTCTCTCCCCTATGTTTCCCTACAACTCTACAATTCTATGATTCTGCAATTCTGTTTATCATTTTAAGGATGATTTATTCTAAAGGCAGGAGTTGTGAGATTACCAACAAGAAAAAAAAAGATATCTTTCCAAAAATCTGACAATTATCTTCAGCATTTTACAGTACATCCCATATTTTCATTATTATTAATGAAATAGTAATGGTAATTGGTAATTATGTCATTATTAATGGTCAGTTCTTGTGGGGAGGGATTATAAATTGAGTTTGAAACAGAAATTTAATATTGTACATTGAAATTGCTTATCAAAAGCTACATTTGATTAACATAAATAAAGCCTACTTTAGTGCTACTCCCAAAGAGAGTGAAAGAGGTGATTAAAAAGATGATAGATCAATGAAAATAGATGGACAGGCAGATTGATCTAGTTGTCCCAAAGGTGCTTTTTCGGGAGGTAACTGGACTTTCTTGTTTTTTTTTTCCTTTGAAGATGTTTTGCTTCTCATCCAAGAAGATTCTTCAGCTCTGACAGAATAGTGGGGAATAGAAGGATTTACATACCATGCTGCCAGCTCTCTGCAAAGAATATAAATCTTTCTATTCCAGACTATCCTGTCAGAGCTGAAGAAGCTTCTTGGATGAGAAGCAAAACATCTTCAAAAGAAAAAAAACAAGAAAGTCCAGTTGCCCCCTGAAAAAGCAACTTTGACCTGGATGACTGAGAATCTCTACAGATCCATCTCATTGTTCTGCAAAGAGTAAAATCATTAATTTTGATCTGTTTTCTTCTGCAGTGCATCAGAAGTTTTTTTTTAAATGATATGCTGAAGTAATTCTCAATATACTCCAAGCCGTGTTTAATAGGCTGTATAAGTACACTGAAAAATTGTTTATACTCTCTCTCCATTTTTTTCCCTGCTTCTTTGATTTACGGTGATTAGCACTTGTTCTGTCTAGTAGTGAGAAATCTGAAAATATGCACTGCAAGTGCATTTTATAGCAGTTAGATCAAAGAACAACATTGATTTGAAAGTGTGATATGGTGGTTCAGACTTGAAACGCCATATCACATTTGGTATGTTGGATGATCAGCTATTAAGGTTATTATTTTATAGACAAGACTGTAATTATTAATGTTGGCTATCATTTTGCCTCGTTGCCCGACTACATTAACCACATCTTCATCAGTCAATTTAGACCTGTGAATCACCTTATATACGAGATATTTTAGGGGAAGAAATCTGTTACAGGTGGTAGCCAGAAATCAGAAGGAATCTGGTAGTACCTTTCGGAAATTTTATTAAAAAGCATATGTTTTCATACACGATGGCTGCTTCATCAGATTTATGGAGCAACTTTAACAAAGTAAGCTATTATTCATAAAACTTGCTTCTGATGAAGTGAACTGTAGCTTGCAAAGATGTAGGTCTTTTAATAAAAATGTGTACTTTGGAAAGGTGACATCAGACATTTTTGGATCCTTATTTTATAAATATCTCTTTGTACCAGTAGATTTTCAAGGATACAGGTATGCAGGTTTTGGTGTATTCGGGTCTTTTCCCATGTAAGATTGAGAGTATCTTGGCGAAGTTACAACGAGGTCCCACTCATCATCTTCAGGCTGGTGTCTTTGGCCTCATGCCTGTGTGAGCAAAGCGTGATCGGAACTGCCGTCCTTCTATAAATATTGGTGGGGGAGTGCTGGCTCTGTTGCTGCAAGCAGATTGGTTGGCTGTGTTGTAACATCTTGGTTAGTTGATGGAGTTGATGTTTGCAGATTAGTCAGCTGTTATGTAACCTCCTGTGTGGCTGAGTTACCGGTTGTGTGCCTATTGTTCTTTTGTGTTATAATGACCTGGGTAATGGGCTGTGTGATGACCTCCTGAGCTCTATTGTAGTGATATCTTTCCTTCCTTCCTTCCTTCCTTCCTTCCTTCCTTCCTTCCTTCCTTCCTTCCTTCCTCTCCACTTCTTCATTCCATCTTTCTTTTGCAGTACTGCATTCTAACCAGGTGTGGGCTTCATAATTTTTAGCAAGGGTTATCTGCCTGATTGCTGGGTGGGTGTGGCCATGGTGGGCCTGGCCTAGTTGGCCTCCTGCTCCATAGTGGGGGGGGGGGAGGTTTTGCCTTCCCTTGCCCGCTCTGGAGACTTTTCTCAAGGTGAAAATGGCCTCCCTAGGCTCCAGAGGCCCCTTGGAGGCCAGAAATGGGTCTGTTTCCCAAACTTCCGGTAGACCCATTTTTTGCCCTCCCCAAGCCTCCATGCATGCCCTGCACTTACCTGCATCCAAAATTGACCATTTGGGGACTCCTGGGAGGGGCAGGGAGGGATGGGATGGGCAGGGCCAGCCAAGAGTGGGATTTGAGAGTTCTACGAACTGCACATAATCTTAGCTGGAGGTTCTCCCAAACCCCTGCAACCCCCCCAGCAGCTGACCGCTGATTCTAACCCCACCATGGCTCTTAGCATCACATATGACATCATATCAACCTGTCAATTCATTTATTTCTATAGTAATGTGGTTTTGGGAAAGGAATTTTAAGTCAAAGAAGATAAGTAAGCATAGCTTAATCTTATCTGTTTCTTGATTTTGACTCTGAATCGAGTTTTACTGCATCTTGTTGAACATAAAAAGCATAGTTGTGCAACCACATAATAATCTAATAATGTCTTCTAATGTCACTTTGAAGTCGATACAAAGACATGTTTTCTGTTAATTATGCTAAAGTGATCATCTCAGTTCCATAACATCTAATTTCTATTTTTGCAATTGTAGTAACACAAAACTTGATTTAGTTGGATGGTTTATTAGGGAAAAGAAGAAATATTTTTCAGATTAGAGAAAAAAAACACACATCTAAAGCTGTCACTTGGCATGTGTGTGTGTGTGACTGGGTCTGTGTGACCTTGTTTAAAAAAAAAGACTTTTGTGCAGAATAGCTAGGAAACCACTTTATTTCCAACTCCTTGATACTGCTATATTAATTTCAAACTGTGGAAATAATATGCATTTGTATGTATGAGAAAAGAAAATAATAAAATAAAAATAATGAGGATGTGTTTCAACAGTTGCTATCCATAGCAATAGATTCATTTTTTTTCCAGAGGAAATGATTATTTATTCCCTTGAAACGTAATGTTAAGGCAAAAATGACTATTTGTAAAAAGTCAAAATAGATATTAGCAGCCTGATATAGGTAGGAATCAGGGACATGCAGACAGGGGAGGCAGAGCCTCACCACTGTCATCATGAAAAGAAAAAAAAATGTAAAAGGAAAAAGGAGAGAGCTGAGGTCAGGCTGAGCTAGTTGCTGCCAGAGTCACCATGGATGACTCTGCTTAACTGTTTAAAAAAGCCTCTAAAAAAGTGCCCTCTACAGGAGGCGGCAGGAGAACGACGTGCCTCATCTAGTCTGACTTTTTATGATCACTCGAGCAGAGTTAAGCAGGAGTTAAAAGCCAAAAAGTTCCTGACGTAGATGAGGCACGTCATTCTCCTGCATCCTCCTGTAGAGCGTGCTTTTTTAGAGGCTTTTTTAAACAGTTAAGCAGTCATCCATGGTGACTCTTGCAGCAACTAGCTCAGCCTGACCTCAGCTCTTGCCTTTTTCCTTTTACATTTTTTTTATTTTCATGATAACAGGCAAGAGCAGAGCTGAAATCCTCTCTGAAACAGCTGGAAACATGTGGGTCAGAGGGAGGAGGAGGAATTCAAACTTCATCCTCCTGGTGCAACTTTGTGTGTGAGAGAGGGGGGGGAGGGAGCATATTGAGACAATTATTTAGTTTATGCACTATGTAACACTCTAACACTATGCCTTTGGGTCTTCTGAAATTTTAATTATTCAATCATAAGCAAAAACAATGTTTTCAGTAGAATGAATTTCCACTTCTACTTACACCTGCCAGCCAAAATGCTGCTAGTGGTATTGCTAATATGGGCTGAGGAGGAAAACCTAAATTTTCTGAATCCTGGTGTAAGTGTGTGTGTGTGTGTGTGTGTTTGAGAGGGAGGAGGGAGGGGAAGGGAGAAGAAAAAGAAAAAGAAAGAAGGAAACTTATTTAGCAAAGGAGAAAAACAAATGCTGTCACTTTAAATTGGAACTGAGCATCCCTGGCTGTGGAATTCTGGGAGTTGAAGTCCACAAGTCTAAAAAAAATTGCTGCCTCACCAGCCATAAACCTCACGTCACGTCACTGGTAGGAATGATATCCAGACCAGTACTTTCTCCAAATAATAGCACTCCAACAAAAGAAGACTCCAAGGCTTGAGTTTCCTCAAAGTTCCATTTTATTAGAGATGTCATATTGGCACATCTGGGATGCTCAGCAGCCACATGTCCATCACATGGTCCAATCAGGCACCACTCAAAACTGCAGATTCCTCCCAGTCACCTCATCACAACTGCAGGGCAAGATGTCCTGCTGCCAATTACCTCCCAAAGACTCATTAGATCACACAGAGCAGGCCTCCTCTGGGTTCCGTCTACCAGCCAATGTCATCTGGCTACTACCCGGGGGAGGGCCTTCTCTGTGGCAGCTCCGGCCCTTTGGAACGAACTCCCCGCAGAGATTTGGACCCTCACCTCTCTCCAGGCCTTCCGAAAAGCCCTTAAAACCTGGCTGTGTCGGCAGGCCTGGGGTCAATGAGTTCCCTTCCCCTCTCGAATCGTGTGGTTGTTGGTTGTTTTTAAATGCCCTGTATTTCTGTAGTTTTTGTATTTTTCCCTTCCCCTCCTTGGGTTTGTGCGCCGCCCTGAGTCCCGCAGGGAATAGGGCGGCATATAAATAAAATGAAACTCAAATTCAAACTATCTGAGAAAAGAACATTATTTTGACTATATATCACTCATACTCCATATAATCCCGCCCCTCCCATTTTCCCACAGTAGAAAATGTGGCAGGCCTGAAGGCCCAAATGAAAAAGATGGCTTCCACGTCTGACAAGCACTTTCCCCTGAACTGGGTTCTCAAATGCATTTTAAAAGATTCTATTGTCTCTTTGGCTGTGAGGTAAGTTCAGAGGCATGGAGAGATTTACATTCTCATCACTATGGGCATTCCTCTGTTATCAGTTAAAAAAAAATATTCCTCATCAAATCACTATTGAACCAGGAGTAACAAGCTGAGAAAGTCTTTGCCTTAGGAACCTGGGAGATGAATTGGAGTCTAAAGGAGAAAAATAATCCACTTGCTGAGATTTGTGTAACTTTATCCCACCTCCTTCCGTAAATCTTGCTAAAGAAACACTGAAAGTCTCTGGCTTGCTAGGAAGACTGAGCAACTAAGAGCTTGACACCAGGATTAGTAGACAGAAAAGGTGAGTTATAATCCCCAGGTAGATGGAGTATTAGTGACATTTGAATACAAATTTCCATAAGATTTATCCTGACCTTTATATTATACTAGTTGATAACCTGGCATTGCCTGGGTATTTATTTATAGGGGGAAATTGTCTGGACCAAACATAATTTCTAATGTTGCATTTTCCCCCTTACCAGAGGGAGCCCCCTTGTGGAGTTCTGTGAAGCCATTGGCAACTCCACTGCACTGTACAGTAGAAGCCGTTTAATGGCAGTACAGTAGAAGCCATTTTAAGGCACAATAGGCTGCATTTTAACAGAACACACACCCCAAGGGCTTTTAGGGGTGTCTTATCCCCACAATATTTTTTTTTCCAGAGAGTAAGTTATCTGGGTACCAGGTTTGGTTGCAATTGCTCAAGGCATTCCAGAGTTATGCTGGAACATACACACACACACACACACACACACACAAACACACACACACACACACACACACACACACACAGAACATATATATGCATATGCATATGTATGCATGTATGTATATGTATATGTATATGTATATGTATATGTATATGTATATGTATATGTATATGTATATGTATATGTATATGTATATGTATATGTATATGTATATGTATATGTATATGTATATGTATATGTATATGTATATGTATATGTATATGTATATGTATATGTATATGTATATGTATATGTATATGTATATGTATATGTATATGTATATGTATATGTATATGTATATGTATATGTATGTTTTCGTAGATTTTCACGGATGTAGGTATGCTTGTCTTGTTGTATTCGGGTCTTTTGCCATGTAAGATTGAGATTGTCTTGGCAATGTTTCAGTGAGGTCTCACTCGCCATCTTCAGGCTGGGTTTTGGGCTTAAAGTGAGACCGGAGCTGCCGTCTTTCTATAAATCTTGGTGTGTGTGTGTGTGGAGTGCTGGCTTTGTTTCAGTAAGTGGAATGATTGATCGTGTGGTTGTATCGTGATTGGTAGATTGGTGCTGATTGGTTCTGGCTGTGTGCCCATTGTTGTTTCGTGTTGTAATGGCCTGGGTGATGGGTGGGCTCGTTTGTTCACTAGGGCTGGTTTCCAGATATCTGGTAGGCAGGAGGTATAGTCACGTTTATTCATGTTGTGGGGGTGTTTCTCTATTTCGATAGCTTCCATAATTATTCTCTTGTTGAAGTGTTCAGTTTTGGAGATTAACCTGGTTCCTTCAACATTAATTTCATGTCCTGTAGCTTTAAGGTGCTGGAAAAGGGAGGAAGTTTTTCTTCTTCTTTTTCTTACTGCATTCTTGTGTTCTGCGATAGGTGCATTTATTCTTCTGTTCATTTGTCCTATGTATGTTGCAGGGCAGATTTTACATGGTATTTCGTACACTCCTTGGTTTTCTAGCTGGATTTTGTCTTTGGGGTTTCTTAAAATGTTGGCTATTTTTTGGTCAGTGCTGAAGGCTGCCTTGATATTGTGCTTGTGGAGAATTTTGCTGATTTTATCCATGGTGCCTTTGATGTAAGGGAGGAGGGCGATGCCGTTGTCCTGTTCTGTGTCTCATTTTTTTTTGGGGGGGGGGTGTCTCCCTTTGGATTAGGTTGGTAATTGTTTTTCTTTGGAATCTGTTGGAGATTAATACGTTTGTGAGAGTGTGTAATTCAGTTTTCAGGTGGTCTTTGTCAGCTAGGCATTTGGTTCTGGAGATGAGGGTCTTGGCTACGGAGTTGATCTGTGCAGGGTGGTGATGGGTTTGTGCATTTAAGTAGCGGTTGGTGTGTGTATTTTTCGGTAGATGGTATGTCCTAGGGAGCCATTGGGTTTTTTGTAGATTAGGAAGTCCAGAAAGGGAAGTTGTTTGTTTGCTTCTATTTCCATAGTGAATTGTATTTTGGGGTATAGGCTGTTGAGAGGTGTGAGGAAGTTGTCCAGTTTTTCTTTCCCTTGTGGCCAGATTACAAAAGTGTCATCTACATATCTAAGACAGAGTTTGGGTTTGTGGGAAGCCTCTGGAGAATGAAAAATGGCAAAAAATCAAGGCTGAAATCAGCTGGAGCTGACAGAGCAATGCCTCACATGTTCTCATAAATGGCTCCACATGCCACTTGCGACATGCATGCCATTGGTTCGCCATTACGGGTCTAAACCATGAACCAATCATTTATTTTACAATCAGGATGTTAGCCTCCTCTATCAATTGCTATTGCTATTGCTATTGCTAATTGACTTCTGCCAACCAACTTTGCTTTCTCTGAGGATGATCTGTCTTTTTCCCAGTCCATTGCTTTTTTCAAATTATATTTATTATATCTTTGTATACATTTATAATATATACTGATTATATTACTCGTTAATTGAGGCAGAACATTTTAATAAAGGAAGATATTTAACTGGATTTCAAGTAGTTTTAACAAACTGCATCCCTGTTTGGTTTGGTGGCTGCTGTGCCTCAAATAGAAAGTCCATACAGAGAGTGGTGAGGACAGCCGAGAAGATTATAGGAAGCTCGCTTCCTGTCATTCAGAATACTGCATATAGGCGCTACGTGCTTAGAGCTCAAAGCATTGTTAGAGACACCACACAGCCGCTTCACGGTCTGTTTCTTTTCTCCCCCTTCTGGGATGAGGTTTCAAAGTATTTCTAGCAGGACTACCAGATTTTGTAACAGCTTTGTTCCCTAGGCCATCCCTTTGGTAAATTCACAAGATTCATTTTTCTCACCATGTACATCTATACATCCAAACTAGATTGTGGTGTTTCTCCATGTCATATAATATAGGTGGGTATGTGCATATTTTTCAATTTATTTATTTATTTATTTATTTATTTATTTATTTATTTATTTATTTATTTAGTCATGTTTGGGCAGTGTACATTGGAGGAATGAGTGGTGTGATAGCCTAGAGGTGGAGCTGTTGTCTCACAATCAGGAGGTTGTGGGTTTGATCCTAGGTAGAGGCTGATATTTCTCTCTTTTAGGCACAATGAGAATGAATGAACAAAACCCCTCACTGGCAACAGGAAGGATATCCGGCCAGTAAACACTCCATTCAGTTGCCCAGATTCCAGCCCCCAAGATATTATGGGGTTAGTAAAAGGAGATGATGACGATGATGATGATGATGATGATGATGATGATGATGATGATGATGATGATGTAGTGTACATTGGAGTTGGTGACCCTCTGAGAGCTGTTTGCAATGAAATTTCATTTTATTGTATGGCAATTAGTGTACATTCAAAATGACAATAAAGTTATTCTAAGTTTAAGGCTTATCATTCTTGCAACATATTGATTTCTGGGTATTTGATTTCTATATGCAGAATGTGCCCATGTCCTTATAAATGCAACTATATTTGTGTGTGTGTAGGGGGAATAGAGCTCAAAGAGAATCCAAAAATGGAACATTTTAGCTTATGTGCAATG
The DNA here is from genome assembly GCF_051295495.1 of Thamnophis sirtalis. Taxonomy (NCBI): domain Eukaryota; kingdom Metazoa; phylum Chordata; class Lepidosauria; order Squamata; family Natricidae; genus Thamnophis; species Thamnophis sirtalis. The sequence continues at coordinate 10,413,020 of NW_028261392.1, forward strand.
TAGAAAATAGGACTCTCCTAAAAAGATGACAATCAGACTAAGAATCAGACAATGTTACATGACACACTTTATTTCATATTTTAATTAATAATGCACAGCAAACTTCACTACTATGTTTGCCCCTAACAGCCAAAAAGAAAACAAGCAAAGAATTTAACCCCACCAATATAATTCCATATAAAAGAGGCTGCACAGGTTTTTTTATATATATAATATTCTTAAAACCACTTGTTCCAATCATTTGGAAAATGTTATTTCAGTGGCATTTACTAAAATGTCTTAGTGCACATATATGCATGCTCATAATTTGCAGCCTCCAGTGGTGCTTGGTTGTGTAAAGACATCCATGTGCTAAGTTTGCAGATAAGGTGGTAAGAAGTATTAATGGAGCAGAAACTAAGTTACAGCAACTACTGCTGTCATTATCACAAGTCGGTATATTTCATGCAAAAAGCCATTCCACGTTTCCTCCAAGCAATATTTTCCAGGAATCTCATCTGGGTCAGAGAGAATTGCTACTTTCAACGGCAATTCTCTTTCAGTCCTAAAAAAAACCCACATCATTATATCAGTCAGTCCAATGCAACAATAGGCAGATCTCATGAAGGCATACGATGGGGAAATGGAAATTGCAATAATTACTATTAGCATTTCAAATTCCTAAGTATAATGGTGACTCCTATTAAAATGTTGTCTTGATGATATAATGGATCACCTCTTCAGACTGACTGACTGACTGTCTGTCTGTCCGTCCGTCCATCCGTCCATCCGTCCATCCATCCATCCATCCATCCATCCATCATCTATCATCTATCTATCATCTATCTATCTATCTATCTATCTATCTATCTATCTATCTATCTATCTATCTATCTATCTATCACCTATATCTATCATCTATCTATCTATCTATCTATCTATCTATCTATCTATCTATCATCTATCTATCTATCTATCTATCTATCTATCTATCTATCTATCTATCTATCTATCTATCTATCTATCTATCTATCTATATATATATATATATATATATATATATATATATATATATATATAATCTATTCATCCAGCCAGACAGCCATCCTATCTATCTGATAGAGCATTTATAGAGAAAGAGTCATCTTCAGGATTTTGCTTTTTAGTTAAGTAGTATCGGGCATGCAGATGGCTACAAATGCTAACAACTGCCTTTATATCAAAATGCCAGGATGAAAATGTTTCCCCGTTTCATTCATTCATCAAATCTTCATTGATGAATTGAATAAAAACATGCATGCACTTGAATTATAATGTTCATCCTTCAATCCTCACCAATCAGAAACATAATCTAAACCAGGTGATTTCCAAATGTGGCAACTTTAAGCCTTGTGGACTTCAACTCCCATAACTTCTTAGTCAGTCATGGCAGCTGAGCAATTCTGGGAGTTGAAGTCCACAAGTCTTAAAGTTGCCAAGTTTGAAGCCCCCTTTTCTAGACTGGAGTAGAAAAACTGTAGTTTTCCAGATTGGCCCAAAGTCTTTTAAATCATTAGAATCACTAAACATGAGAGCTGATTGTAAAAGTTAGATTTTGCAATACTACTATACACTTAGTATGTATGGAAACTAGGTTGTGTCCTCCTCTTCCCCTCCATTGGTCCATGAGAAAATTATCTCCCGTGAAACTGATCCCTAGTGCCAAAAACGTTGAGGACCACTGCTTTAGATGGAGTATGTACTGGAAAAAATCCCCAGGGTGCTTTTTCAGGAGGCAACTGGACTTTCTTGTTTCTCTAGGAATGGATTTCCAAGGGGAGGGGGAAGGCAGACTACAGGAACCAGGAGAATTACTCAAGTGACCCTGAAGACACAGCTAAACCTCCAAGTGCTTCAAAGACTCTCTAAAAGAATGCAAATGAGCAGCTACCTGCAAGGAATATAAATCCTTCCATTCCCCACTATCCTGTCAAAGATGAAGAAGCTTCTTGGATGAGAAGTGAAATGTCTTCAAAAGAAAAAGCAAGAAAGTTCAGTTGCCTCCTGAAAAAAACACCTTTGGGACAACCATGACCTGGATGACTGATAATCTTTACAGACTTTTACAGGGGGGGGTGAATTTAATTTAAAAGTGATCCCATTGTTTTTCCAGTTATAATGTAATTAAAGCAAGACAAATATAACTTGAGGAATAAAAGTATAGGCAAGATTTCAACTGATGTTGTCCTGTGAATTGCTTCTTCCAACTCTCCATCTGACTGTTGACGAGATTGAGTGCTAACCTCTAAATCCTAAGATAAAGAGAACATTATTTTATCCAAAGTTGGACTGCAAAAGCCAATATTGATTGTGACATGAAAGGTTTATTGAAATTGTCACAAAAGCTGGAAAGCAAGCAAGAAATTATTAGGCTGAAGAAGAAATGAATGGATTCCACTTGGAAAGTTTTAGAACTCAGGCTTAAATCTTGCTTCCTAGTTTAATTGCAATATGGGGTTGGCTTTAACACTGACTTGTTTCAGCAACAAAGACTCTTATCCCAAGATTGCTGTTCAGATAGTGTGTGTGTGTGTGTGTATGAGAGAGAGAGAGAGAGAGAGAGAGAGAGAGAGAGAGAGAAAGAGAGAGAGATATGTCTTTAAAAGTATTTTATTTCATTTTATTTATTTGATTTGTCAACCATTTAAAAGATAATAGGTATAAGAATAAACATGAGTATGAATGAAATAGGTACAAATAAATGGCGACAGTAGGACAGGGATGGTAGACATAATGATGCACTTATGCACACCTCTTACAGACATCTTAGGAATGGAGTGTGGTCAATAGAAGACAGTTCAAGGTATAGGGATTTGAAGATGTAACAACAGAGTCAGGTAGAGCATTCCAGGCATTGACCACTCTGTTGCTAAAGTTGTATTTTCTGCAATCAAGTTTGGAGCAGTTTACATTGAGTTTGTATCTGTTGTGTGCTCTTGCGGTTGAAGCTAGCAGTAGCAATAGCAGTTAGATTTATATACTGCTTCATAGGGCTTTCAGTCCTCTCTAAGTGGTTTACAGAGTCAGCATATTGCCCCCAACAACAATCCGGGTCCTCATTTTACGCACCTCGGAAGGATGGAAGGCTGAGTCAACCCTGAGCTGGTGAGATTTGAACAGCCGAACTGCAGAACTGCAGTCAGCTGAAGTAGCCTACAGTGCTGCCTTTAACCACTGCGCCACCTCGGCTCTGAAGTAGTCACTGGCCAGTAGGATGTTGTAGTGGATAATTTTGTGTACTACGCTTAAGTCCTACCATAGACAGCCTAATTCTAGGTTGTCCAAGCCCAACATTTCAAACCCGGTGGTGTAGGGTATTCTGTTGCGAGCAGAGGAGTGAAGTACTCTTCTCGTGAAATACTTCTGGACTTGCTCAATTCTATTAATGTCCAATATACAATGCAGATTCCAGACAAATGAACTGTATTCAAGAATTGGTCTGGCAAAGGTTTGCAATGCCCTAGTTAGATATTACCGGAAGAGAAACCTTTTAAGATTAGGTTAACAACTCTTAATGCTATTGACATTGTTATTGACAAAGTAAGAATACTATTTAAATTATAGTATATTAAAGTCCTATATTGAGATACAGTAATAAAATATATTATTTTGGTTTGTTATTATTTAATGTCAGGAAGGAAGGAGGGAAGAGAAAGAAAGAGAAGGGAGGGAGGAAAGCAGGAAAGAAAGAAAGAAAGAAAGAAAGAAAGAAAGAAAGAAAGAAAGAAAGAAGAAGAAAGAAAGGAAGGAAGGAAGGAAGGAAGGAGGGAGGGAGGGCGGGAGGAAGGAAGGAAGGAAGAAAGGAAGGGAGACAGGAGGAAAGGAAAGAAAGAGAAAGAGAGAGAGAGAAAGACAGACAGAGGGATGGACAGGAAAGAAGGAAGGTAGGAAGTAAGGAAGGGAAAGAAAGAGAAATACATAAAGAATTAAAAGAAAGAAAGACTGGAGGGAAGAAAAGAGAAAGAAAGAAAGAAAGAAAGAAAGAAAGAAAGAAAGAAAGAAAGAAAGAAAAGAAAAGAAAGAAAAGAAAAGAAAGGAAAGAAAGTTCTTTCCATAGGTTCACTGCAGTTTGAATCTGTACCATTGAGGAATAGCGAACAAAAATAGGCATATTATATGTGCGCAATAAGAGAAAAAAAGGCAGAGAACCAAGAAGAGAGGTCACAAAGTATTCAAAATATTATGGAGTTATGGTTTGCCCAGAGAAGGGAATCATGTGGGATTCCAGATGTTGTCAGACTACCATTCCTCTATTTCCTAACACTTGAACTGTGCTTATGGGAGTAGGAATCCAAGTAATGCTTCAGATTCTCAGCTTGCCCCCATGGCCTGAAACAAGTCAGGAGGCCCCATTAAAAGGGACTGTGGTGTTGCTACTCTCCCCTCCCAACTAAAAAAATCTGCCTTGTATTGATCCACTTTTCCCTGGAGACTCCCCTTCCTTCCTTTATCTTTGACCTCCTTTTAAAACAGGATGTAGCACACATTGGTTGCTTTTCATTTAAGTCCAGCTCTCTGAAGCAGTAGATAAAGTTGCAAGCTTGAGAGTGGCCTGTACCACTTCAGAATGTAAATAAAATATCATTATTGATTGAAGTCACTCAGCCTTTTGTACTCCCAGTGCATTAAAACACATAAACACAATATTGGTAGCAAACTTTTAAAAAGTCTCCGCAGCATGCCTCCTTGGGTAGCCACTTTTCAGTGTTGTGGACCTCTTTCTAGGTAGGGAAAGGCATGTTTCATCTGATTTTCGCCGGGGTTGAAAAAAGTTTCTCTTTTGACAGGAAAATCCATCAAGAATGTGTTGATTTAAGAGAGGGCGAATGGCTTTCTTTCAAACATCCCCTTGGAAAGACTCACAACTGAAACTTGTTTGGAACCCAATATTTGTCTTCCTTGGTACAGCTGATTTTTTTTGTTTTCACAGTGAAGGTTGACATTGTATGACTTTCGGGGATTGCAATTGGCCCCAATCAAGAAAGAAAAATATTCTGCCATCTTCTGTTCTACTAGTCCTTTTCATCTAAAGACGTCCGTTGAATATTGCCCTATGATAGGCAATGATACCTCCCAATGAGCTATGGGAAAAGGGAGGTTATTCAGTAGTGGCCAAAATTGTGGAATTTTGGGAAACATGTATTTTTGAGGTTTGATGGCTAATAAAGCACCACTTTTTTTGTGTGGGAGTAGTACCATAAAATTATATATCGATGAAAAGATTTTAATCAAGAATTTAATGCAATAATGTTTATGAAGAATTTGCTATTAGAATAGCAATTACAAAGAAGAAAACTGAAACACGTAGGAAAAAAATGAAATATAAAAAAATTATATCTGACAAATGTCCTCCTCTCAGCTTCAATACATGACATCAATAACTGAATCCTACTGTGATCCGATTGGCTCACTGCCAAAACAAGATGACACCTGATTGGCTCTCTAGACACTCATGCTCATTGGCTACAATCAGATGAAGGAAAGCTACCTGATATTAACCTAAGGAAGTTGTGTTTCCGTTTTCTGGTTATTTGGCTATAGCTTTACATAGAATACAGATAATTAAACAAACTTTGTTGCATTACATTCTTGATTAAATTATCGTTCCATTGATATATAATTTTATGTTACTACACAATTGGCCCAGAGGGGGGGGGAATGAAATTAGGATAGAAATACTGCTGTAATGGTCATGGAATAAAACAATATTTTTTTTAAATCTCAAAATAACATTTGTCCAAGTTTAAAACCTACGCACACACGCACAACTTTCAGAACTGTACAAATAATGTGACAATACTGAAATATAGTATCCTTTTTATAGCTTTGTTCTTTGCTGGGGAAGAAATAGATCTATGACCTTTTCATTGCAATGTGCAGTATGAAACTTTAATAAGGAATTGAAAAATTGGGAAACTACATTCAGAAATCAACTAAAATTATTGTTGTTGTTATTGGTGGTGGTGTCAGTGCAACTGCATTTAAAGATTCATTTTTTTAAATGCATATATGCATACATTTCAAAACTATATAGGTGAATATTTAGGCTAGTATATTTATAGTAACCTTATAACACTGTTGTATTTCAAGTAAGATTTCCAAAGGATGAAGACTTTTGCATATTTGAGCATCAACTGAGCGAAAGAACACAGAGTCTCTGTGATGTCTTTTAAGGAGATTCAATACTTTGGAAAGGAGAATTTTCAGGCTGGGTTTACTTATAATCTCTACCAAAAGTTCCGTCTCTCCTATGGGATAATCTAGACTGGGACAAACAGAGCCTACATTGTGACTGGGAAGAGGAAGTGCTATATTTTTCAGAGTATAAGATGCACTTCCCCCCCACCCCAAAAGAAAGTGAAAATTTGGGTGAGTCTTATACACTGAATGTATCCAAAAATGTGAGGCACCAAGGAGTTGATGGTCTGTGGAAATCCATGGAAAAGCTGATTGGGAGTATTCTGGGAGGATGATCCACCTGCCAATCAGCTGCTCCTGCTGAATCAGGCTGTAATAATGTGCTGAAGCTGACCTGCCTGTTCACTATTTGCTGCAAAGATGTGTCAGAGTTTATAGCAGCAATCACATTCCCAAAGCACACACAAGTAACTGATTCAGCAGGATTCAATAATTTTTCTTTATATATAATATAACACATTAAGTAAATATACAATACCAAAAGCAGGTTTTTCAACGTGGTAGTTCAGCAGTGGAGAGAAGCTTCAGTTTCAGTTTTAATTTCAGATATCAACACAGCATGCAGCTTTAGTACAGAACAAGCCACACCCAGGCTCCTTGCTGTCTCCTTCCTTGTTGCTTGCACAAGCAAATACTGCTTGTTTCCAAACAGCCCTCAACTCTCTCACACATTGACAGGACGCTAGCCAGATGAATACCATCGGTGCTAGTAGGCAGAGGCAGATTTTTTTATTATTATTATTTTCCTCCCCCAAAACTAAGGGGCATCTTATACCCTGGAACATCTTATACTCTGAAAAATATGGCAGTTGCACACATTGTTGGCATTCAGAACCCAGATTTTGCATGAACAGGGACACTGCATTCATTCATGTATAGCAAAGGCACATGGCAAACCTTGGAGAGATGGCAACTCTTCTAAAGTGACCACTTGGAGGCAATATTTTCCCCCTGCTTGGCTACTTCAGGGAAGATCATTCCAAAGAATGCAAACCATATCCAATCTCCAATGAACAATTTTTCCTATGCTTACCTTAGAGGAATGTCTAACTTTCTGCCATCTGTCTCTTTCTCTGTGAGGTCCATTGTGCTCTCTGAGCTTTGTGGTTTTCTTACAGATGTTTCATTGCCCAACTGGGTAACATATTCAGATCTAGCACTGAATATGTTACCTAGTAACGAAGTAATGAAACATCTTCAAGCAAACCACCAAGCTCAGAGAGCACCAAGGACTCCACATGAGCTACAAATATTTTCTTCTATTGGAATTTTTATGTGTTATTAATTTTAACAGCAGGATCACGAAGAATGGAGCAAAACTAGACATGAAAAGAGGGAAATGGTTGTCCAGTATTGTTTTAATGAAGAATTGTAATCAACTATTATTAACTTGGAGTTAAAATTAACAAGAAAAATAATATTTAGGGGGTGGATGAGAGAGAGAGAGAGAGAGAGAGAGAGAGAGAGAGAGAGGGAGGGAGGGAGGAAGGGAGGAAGGGAGGAAGGGAGGAAGGGAGGAAGGATTGAACTGTTGTTCACATGAAGTGTCAACCAAGACATTTTATTCAAGACTTTGAACAAATCTTGTTCAAAGACTTTGAACAAATCACTCTACAGCACCAGTTCCATGAACTGAGGCAGAAATCTGTTTCGGAGCTGCAAATCAAATCATAATATTCCATTCTTCCAAATTCTTTTTCAACTTTGATGAGGGTTTTTCTTTTTGCTACTTTGAGGAAAGTTGAAGAGAATATGAAGGACTGCAAATTTACTTTGAATATGGAGAATGATAAAGAAGGAGTTGAAGTGTTATAATGTGTTAACTGCCTTTGGGATGACTGCATAGCCAAGGAATTTTATCACCTGATTCACCTCCATCTATCAAAGTTTATGTTCAGTTGCTCTTGTTCCTTCTTGATGCATGATCCAAGTTTTCTTCAGCTCCATATATTATTAAAATCTCATTTGTTTCACCTCATCCTCTCTTAGTCTTTCTGTATCCATCTCTCTGGTTTTCTTTCAGTTCTATTCATTCAAGTTCTTAGGTCTTCCCTTGAATTCTTCCTGATCTTACTGTATAAGTTGTGTACATGCTAGATGTTTCTGGGTTTAGTTTATGTACCCATATACCAGTGGTGGGATTCAAAATATTTACTACTGGTTCTGTGGGTGTGCCCTAGTGGGCATGCCTTGATGGGTATGGCAGGGGAAGGATACTGCAAAATTCCCATTCTCACACCACTGCAGGGGGAAGGATACTGCAAAATCCCCATTCCCTCCCCACCCCACTAACCTGCTTTCCATCTCTGTTTTCCTGTGCAGGGATAACAAAAAAAAAGACCCAGCCAATCAGTTGGAACTTGGGAAGCAGCAAATAGAAGGGGTAGGGCCAGCCAGTGATGGTACTTGCCAGTTCTCCGAACTACTCACAATTTCCGCTACCAGTTCTCCAGAATTGGTCAGAACCAGCTGAATACCACCTCTGCCATACACCCACAACAGCTCTATCTGATTTTCAGCTTGCAACTGGAATTTCTCCATTCATGTTTTTCCAATGGTTTGCAAAAACAACAACAACAACAGGTCAGTGTACTATATAGTCAGGTGTCAGCTTTTTTTAAAGTTACTTTTTCTCCTTCCTTTTTTAGTTTTGTCTGGAGTATGTATAAAATTAAATATCACCCACAAGGGAATGTGTCGGTCCCAAATGTTTATTTTCTTTCTGCTACTAAGCAAATGTTTTGCTCTTATGGTTATAGCTAATATTAAGCTAGAATGCAAATATTTGCTTGACTCTTTCTAGAGGTCTAGAGCCATAGCTAAAATTAGGATTTTTTTAAAAAATAAAAAATAATAATTCTGCTAACTTTAGTTCAAGATCCCTTTCTTCCTGTGGGAGAAAATAGACATGACTAATTTAAAACCCAATGATTTTCTCTATTCTTTTGAACATATATAACATTGGATCAAAACTCTGTGGTCAGTAGAACTAGAAATAGACTTCAGGTATTTTATTTTTAAAACATATTTCCAAGAACTGAATAAAACAAAATAAAATAAGATAAAATAAAATGTTATTTTATATCTTTTGGGGCCATGTTTCCTCTCTCTCCCTCTCCCTCTCCCCCCCCTCTCTCTCCCTCCCTCCCTCTCTCCCACTCCTCCCTCTCCCTTACACACACACACACACGTACACACACACACCATACAATAAAAGGAATGCAAAAGAAGTAATCCCATGTTTATATCTTTATCTCTTTTTTCAAAAGAAGTATTTTTATGTGCAATAATCCACAGATGCGGTGGCTCAGTGGCTAAGATACTGAGCTGGTTGATCAAAAAGGTCCACAATTCGGCGGTTCGAATCCTTAGTGCCATGTAACAGAGTGAGCTCCCATTACATGTCCCAATTTTTGCCAACCTAACAGTTTGAAAGCACGTAAAATGCAAGTAGAAAAATAGGAACCACCTTTGGTGGGAAGGAAACAGCGTTCCGTGCACCTTCGATGTTTAGTCCTGCTGGCCACATGACCACGGAGACATCTTCGGACAGCGCTGGCTCTTTGGCTTTGAAACGGAGATGAACACTGCCCTCTAGAGTTGGGAACGACTAGCACATATGTGCAAGGGGGAACCTTTACCTTTACCTTTAATCAACAGATATTGAATATATGGGGAAATGAATTGTGGCCTATAAATTAAAATTAGATGAATATAAAAATACAAATACTTTAACCATAAACAACCTAAAGTTTTTTTTATTATTTTGTGCACTCAGCTTAAAATAAAGGATAGAAGGAAAAATCCCAACCATATGAATTTCAGTTTCTAAATTAGCTTTCTGATTTGGGGTATAAATTACACACAAAATCAATAACAAACAAAATTATTTTCTCCATATTTAGGATTTTCCCCATAGCTTCCAGAAATAGTTGTTTTTTTTTTACAATTTTGTGTTGTGGGTCTTAATTCCTTTACTGTTTTTCTTTTTCTTTTTTGTTGTTTTATGTTTTATTCCTTATGCTAAATTGTCTTCTATGGCTGCATAACTCAAATGAATAATGAATTGCCATTAATTTCTTATAAAATAAAAGATAACATTTTATCTGATGGAGTGAGCTGTAGCTCACAAAAACATATGCTCTTTCATAAAAACGCAATGGTCTAAGGCACTATCAGTCTCCTTCCTATTTGTCAGAAGTTATAATTGATTCTTAGGAAATATCTTAATAGTTATGGAACATCAGATCAGTGAGGATATCCATATAAAAATCTAAGGACCTCATATTAATTATGAAATTAAATAAACTTACAACAGCAAAAAGTATAAGTTATTATTGTGATGTAATAACAGTTTAAACTCTAACCTCTCCCATCTGATTGCTTTAGTTTTCAAAATTTCTAAAGCCCAAGGAAGGGTTTCATTAAATTAAAAAATAAAAAGGAACCATCTCATTACAAGTATCATGTCATAATGTTAGTCACGCTAAAGATGTATGATATATAGTAACAACAGCCTTGAGATAAATAAAATAGGTCAACACATATAACAATGTTTCGGAGAGAACAAAAATAATTGCAAGAGGTTGAATCTTTAATCAACTTCAGAAAGACTAATACTGTTATTTGGTCTACTTGAAAAAGCTTCAGTGGATAACCTCCAATAGAACCAATGCTGGGATTCAAAAATGTTTACTATCGATTCTGTGGGCATGGCTTGGTAGACATGGTATGGCTTGGTAGGTGTGGCTTGGTAGGCATGGCAGGGGGCAGGATACTGTAAAATCTTCATTCCCTCCCCACTCCTGGGGAAGGATACTGTAAGATCCCCATTTCCTCTCGATCAGTGACTCAGGAGGCAGAGAATAGATGGGGCAGGGCCAGCCAGAGGTGGTATTTACTGGTTCACCAAACTACTCAAAATTTCCGCTACGGGTTCTCCAGAACTGGCCAGAACCTGCTGAATACCATCTCTAATACAGAAGAGATAAACAAGAAATTGGACAGTTTTTAAAAAGATAAGCAAGGTGAAGAAGATTAAACCACTTGTCTCAACCATTTCTCTTCCTTCAGCAACACAACAATGTTGGGAAAATAAGCGATCTTTGTTTTGTTTTATCAACCTTTGTTAAAACCTTTGGCCAAGTCTCAGTTCTTGCAGTCCCATTATTAAAAACAGACAAACAATTGCATTACGCTTAAAAGAGGCAGGCTGAAAATATAGACTATAGCTAACCCTATTCTGATACATTAAGATTGGATGTTTGTGTGGGGAGGTGGGGTTGTTCAGAGTTTTGAAGATTTACGTTAATGGGAGAAAAATCCAGCTTATTTTTTTCAGGCAGAGGGGCCTTCATTCGAAGTAGGAATGTACACAAAAGTACATGTAAGTGTCAGAGGTAGGTTGCTGCTGATTTGGACTGGTTCACCTGAACTGATAGTGGAAATCAGGCCTGGAAGCAGAACCAGCAGCAACCCAGGTCTGCCACTCCCCTGAACCAGTTCGCTGGTGGGTGTTTGGCGTGCACAGTTGACTGTAAATTGTTCTATGCAGGCACACTGTGGGCCTGGCTTTGTGGGTGTGGCATGTATTTGTGGGTATGGCTTTGTGGGCGTGGCTTCACGCTGCTGAGGAAACCTAAGTCAGAACACTCAGAGCACATTCTGCCAAAGAGAAATTGTGTAAGGATGGCCCCCAAGATGAGTCGATGACCAATCCAGATTGGATCCCACAACATTATCTTGAGACACATATATTCATCTTCATTTTGTGTAAATGATTGCTTCATGGGGAATTCACACTGAGACATTACAGTATCTGCCTGTCTGCCTTTTTGTATGTCTGCCTATGGTCATTTAAATCAGCCGTTCATCCCTAATAATTTAAAAAACTTTAACTGATATATTAATTCTGAGGAACAACAAGTGGCATTAAATGGCTGTGGAATCCAATCAGTTTGAGGTTTCCAACTTTTTTTTTGAAAGAAATGATTAAATGCTTCAATCCCATTTGCAAAATTATGCAAATGTAGAAATCACCTTTAGCACTTATTAACTTTTAATGAGCATTTAAAACTAATAGTTAAACCAGAAGGGTTATTTCTGTAGGTAAAACCTGTAGACTTAAGATGTCTTTATTCATGAAATGTAAATCACCAGTCAATCAACAGATTCACCTCAATGCCTTTAGTGATCAATCATACTGTAGTTCTTGAATTGATGTTAATATTGGATGTTACACATCAATGAAACATTCGGCATTTTGGGTTCAATTCTAACAATTCTAAGTGATTCAGCAAGAGTCAATTCAGATTTCCCACAACACTTTTTTCCCCCTCAATGAACATCCTGGCTTGCAAAACTGCACAAAACTCAGCCAGCTGGTAGATAAACAGATGTCTTGCAAGACTAGTGCAGATCAGCTGGCCATATCCAAACTGCATGATTCTTCAGTTGGTTAACTACTCATAGATTAATTAACAGGAGAATTACATAATAGAGTAGAGCTTGAAGATACCCTGGAAGTCTTCTAATCCAACCCCCTGTTGGATTAGAGACCCTATAGCATTTCAGAAAAGTGGCTGTCCAGTCTCTTCTTAAAAGCCTCCAGTGATGGAGTACCCTAACTTCTGGAGGCAACCCATTCCACTGGTTAATTGTTCTCACATTAGGAAATTTCAAGGTTTAAATTCTTTAAAGATAGAATAGCTAGCTAGCTAGACAGACAGACATTTCAGAAAAGTGGCTGTCCAATCTCTTTTTAAAAGCCTCCAGTGATGACGCACCCACAAGTTCTGAAGGCAAGCCATTCCATTGGTTAATTGTTTTCACTGTAAGGAAGTTTCAAGGTTTAAATTATTTAAGGAGAGGTAATAGATGGAACACAGACAGACTGAAGATAGATAAGAAGGTACATGACAGATAGAAAATAGGTAGGTAGGTAGGTAGGTAGGTAGGTAGGTAGGTAGGTAGATGATAGATAGATAGATAGATAGATAGATAGATAGATAGATAGATAGATAGATAGATAGATAGATAGATAGATAGATGCATTTGTTCATATTTTTTCCTGAACAGAAAATGAATAGTCTCCAGTCCTTTTTATCTTTCAGACTTCATTTCTTAGGGCAATATCTGGTATCTTCCGTGAGCTCATTACAGACCCAAATTGCAATGAATGTCATCCAAATAATCAAAGGCATGTAGTTTCTTCCAAGTTTGCTCTAATGCATTTTTGGTCAATGATCCTCTACCTTCATTAATACCCCTCCTCAGAGCAAATAGTTTTTTTTTCTCACTTAAATATTTCAAGCTCCAGTTCTCAATCAATAGGCCTGCTCTTTGTAAATCAATACTCTCATTGGTTGTAAAAGGGATTTGCCCGCCCTTAATACCAAGATCTTGTCAGCCATTCATCAGAGGGTTCCCTGCCAAGAAATCACACAAAGGTCATCCACTCTAACCCAAAACATTCTTACTTTCTTTCAATTAAATGACGACGTTCAATAAATACACCAAGATGATTTTTTTTAAAAAAACTGGATTGGCTTAACTTCTGTAAAGAGGACCATGATTAAAATGTATTGGCAGGAGGATTAAATAGGATGCTTAGCTTGAAAACTAATGGCAACACCACTATTCCTAACTGTGTTGCTAGATTGTCAGCCTGGTTTTGAAGTTTTCTTTATAGTGCTAAAAGGGTTTTGTTTATTTTTTCTTGATGTATTTCTTGTCTCGCTAGAGGGCGTTTCCTATCTTCAGCAGGATTTCCCTTACTTGATTTCCTACACAAAATAATTGTTGGCGGTTTTGAGATGCTTTTTAAACTCGTTTTTATTGGATCGTTGTTTTGATCTGTGGAGAGCCACTCAAAGTTCACAAACTAAGATGGGTAGCCATTGCAATGGAAGAAAATCATAATAATGACCCTTCCAGCTCATTTTATTCCATAGCTGACCAATGGTGTTTCTCTTTGCTCTGCCATTTTTATCTTTAGATGGTATTAACATGCTACAATCCTCCCTGAGAGAAGGTATATAAATACTATATTTTTCAGAGTATAAGACACACTGGAGTATAAGACACACCAAGATTTTGAAGAGGCAAATTAAAAAAAAGTTTTTGCACTCTGCAGACCTCCCCAAAACAGTCCATTTTTTTTTGAAAACAGGCCTATTTTTTTAAAGGGCATGAATAGCCTTTAGAAGGCTTATAAAGTGCTTATGGGGATGGGGAGGAAAATTGAGCAAAAAAGGGCCCATTTTCACTCATTTCTGCCCTCCCCAGCCCCCAGGAGCACTGTGAAAGCCTCCTAAAGGCTCTGCATGGCAATTTTGGTGCAGGGGTGGAGTTTCGGGAGGCAAAAAATTCTGCATTCAGTGTATAAGACACACCCAGATTTTCAGCCTCTTTTTTGAGGGAAAAAGGTACATCTTATACTCCGAAAAATACGGTAAATAAATAACATTCTTATGAACTCAGATTCTGTGTTTGCGGACAAGGTCTATTGAATCCATTGTCCATGTCCTGCTGAATTGTATTTTTTTTTCTAAGAGGGAAGGGCCCCTAAAACAAATATTTGATGAAACACAAATATTTGTTTTACATACAGTTGCTATTATCAGATCAGTATGACTCACTTTCTAGCAATGTGGTTACATTTTGTTTTATGTACACATTTTATTGTGTGAATAAACTTGCAATAAGTTCTACTCTTTCATTCTGTTTTATCTGCTGGTCATTACTTGAATCTTGGTCCGTGACTGTTAAATATAATAGAATGGGATGGAATGGAATGGAACAACATGGCATGGACCGGCATGGCACGGCATGGCAAGGCAATGCACGGCACAGCATGGCACGGAACGGAACGGAACGGAACGGAATGGAACGGAACAGAACAGAACAGAATAATAGAATAGAATGGAATCAAATGGAATGGAATGGCATTGAATGGCACGGCACAGCACAGAACAGAACAGAATAGAACAGAAGAATAGAACAGAAGAATAGAATAGAATAGAATAGAATAGAATAGAATAGAATAGAATAGAATAGAATAGAATAGAATACTTTATTGGCCAAGTGTGATAGACACACAAGGAATTTGTCTTGGGTGCATACTTTCTTAGTGTACATGCAAAACAATGAAATAACAATAATTATAATTATAATATCAAGATAATTATAATAGTAATAATGATATCAATAAGAGAAGGTTAAAATTATAGATAGATAGATAGATAGATAGATAGATAGATAGATAGATAGATAGATAGATAGATAGATAGATAGATGAGAGAGAGAGAGAGGAGAGAGAGGAGAGAGAGAGAGAGAGAGAGAGAGAGAGAGAGAGAGAGAGAGAGAGAGAGAGAGAGAGAGAGAGAGAGAGAGAGAGAGAGAGAGAGAGAGAGAGAGAGAGAGAGAGATGATAGACAGACAGTGGATGTAGATAATAGAAACCAACTAGGGAAAATCATTAACTAAGCTCTTTGAGCTCCTCATGATTGGTGTGAAAACTATTCCCGAGATTGAACAACATAAATTTGTGTGTATACAAATACGTATTTGTTAAAACAATATGTTTCATTGATGGTAGCCCTTTGACATTCAAGCACAACCATTTCTACAGTGTATGGCTGTTTTTTGGGGGAAAAAATCTGTCCTGCAGCACACTGCCATGTTGATAGCTGCCTACTGATTTAAATTGTGCTGGCGTCGCAGCACAACTTCCTCACAATTTCTATGCTGTTTCTGAGAAGTTTTGCTGCTTAGTACACATAGATTCTCTTTACAGTGACAGATTTTGCCCTTTTAGCAAACGTCCTTTTTATTATTCAATGTGCCAATACATTTTTATCACAAGAGCTTACTGACCCCCTTAGTCACAAACAAGTTTGATTTTCTTTTTTTAAGTTCACATCGGCAATGATTTTTTCCCGTGGTTTCCCTCTTGTTCTACCACCTGCACACTCCTATCTTTTATAAATAACAATTGTGGCCAGTTTTTGGTGTCCTTCAAATAACTACATTACTCTGACAAAACTTTCTTCTTTGGCCTCTGCACTTCCATAATATCCTGCATTATACTGTACATCTCCATGTTTTGTGAGCTTGTTATTATCAGCATCAGAGCGATTCTTAGCTCATTCTCCAGTTTAAGAGTTCTTACAGCTTTAGTATACCAAGAACTGTGGTGGCACAGTGGTTTGAATGCAGAATATACTCTTTAGACATGGATTCCCTTGACTCTTTATCTCATTTAAAATGTATGGACAAGGTCCCAATTGCCTCAAATATATACAGGATATGTTACTTAGGACAGTTTAGAATGATAAACAGACATAGACACAAAAAGAAAATATAACAGAGGTAGGCCTTGAGACAAATTGTGACAGACAGACAGACAGACAGATGATAGATGATAGATAGATAGAGATAGAAATAGAGATAAAGATAAAGATAAAGAGATAGAGAGATAGATAGATAGATAGATAGATGATAGATAGATAGATAGATAGATAGATAGATAGATAGATGATAGATAGATAGATAGATAGATAGATAGATAGATAGATAGATAGATAGATACACACACATACACACACAGAGAGATAGGCTGTGGCTCAGTGGCTATCAGCTCAGCTTGTTGATCAGACAGGTTGGCAGTTCGGTGGTTCGAATCCCTAGCACCTCGTAACAGAGTGAGCTTCCGTTACTTGTCCCAGCTTCTGCCAAACCTAGCAGTTTGAAAGCATATAAAAATATAAAAGTAGTATTTAGTCATGCAGGCCACATGACCACAAATAAATCTTGAGAGAGAGCTGGCTCTTTGGCTTTGAAATGGAGATGAGCACCGCCCCCTAGAGTCGGGAACAACTAGCACATATGTGTGAGGGAAACCTTTACCCTCTCTCTCTCTGTGTGTGTGTGTGTGTGTGAGAGAGAGAGAGAGAGAGAGAGAGAGAGGGAGAGGGAGAAACTCCAGCCTGAGGATGGCGAGTGAGACCTCGCCGAAACATTGCAAAGACAATCTCAATCTTTCATGGGAAAAGACCCAAATACAACAAGACCAGCATATGACTTAGCCTTCCATCTTTCTGAGGTTGCTTAAATGAGGACCCAGATTGTTGGGGGCAAAAGGTTGGCTTTGGGAACTTTGGGGACAAGAAACTGATTACAGAGGGCTGTAAAGCACTGTGAAGCAGTATATATAAGTCTAAGTACTGTGTTTTCCCAAAAATAAGATAGGGTCTTATTTTCTTTTGACCTACCCCCCCCCCCCAAATAAGCACTTGGCCTTATTTTCAAGGAGGTCTTATTATTTTTAAGGTGCAGGAGGTGGCGAGTGTGGTTATCTCATGGCTGCTGCTGTGTTGCAATATTTTCAGGCAGGGCTTATTTTGGGGGAGGGCTTAGTGCATGCGTTCAAAAGCCCAACTGGGCTTATTATCTGGGGAAAACTTATTTTCAGGGAAACGGTACAATTGCTATTGCTATAATATAGACAATTTGTTTAACTATAGTAAAAAAAAATTACTGAAATATATTGCACAGAGTCAAAAATATACATTTCATCCACCTCCCTTCAGTTCAGGGAACTGTTAAAAATTGCAACTCATGAAAAATGTCAAATTTCAATTATTATTAATTATTGGTTTGTGTTTTAGTGTACCAGTCATGCCATATTTAAACCAACTGTTTAAATGCTAGTTCGTTTCTTGGCAGAATTCCACTGCTCATTCTCTATATGTTAAGGATGAGATGTTTCCCAATAATTACTCCTCTCAAAAATGAACTTCATCACTGTTTAAGACCTGTTTTAGATATCTTTACATACAGCTCACTGCAAAGAGACAGATAGTGTTTTCTTTGGTCACAAGTCTCTTGCAGACTTATATTCCAGCTGTAAAAGTGGTTTGTTCTTTAAATTGCTTTGAGTGCATTAACCCAACTCTATTCTTCTTCTGAAGTTTATTGTGCTGATTCCGGTTATAATTTAAGTTTATAGCAATGCTTTTTAGAAGGAGAGAAGAAAATATGAGAAAAGCAGTCCGACTTTCACCTTGTAAATGTCTTAATGCCACAATAGACCATAGGCAGTATGGCACAGCTTGACTTTCAATATGTTTAGAAGAGGGAAGGTGGAGCGGCCTTGAATGGAGGAGACATACTGTATTTTTCGGAGTATAAGACATACTTCCCCCCACTAAAAGAGGGTGAAAATTTGGGTGCATCTTATACACCAAATGTAGCCCTGCTCACCCACCAGCCCTCACCCTTTGGCCTCTGCCTCCCAGCAATTTACTTCCTTGCAGCAAATGGGGAAAATGGGGCTTGCAGAGGTGGCAATAAGCTATGGCAATACCTGCAGCCTGAAACAGCTGATCATCAGGAGGCCTGTGCTGAAACTGAAATTGAAAGTGAAATGGGCTGTTTGCTGCAAGAAGCAAATTGCTGGGAGGCAGAGGCAGTGTTTTTTTTCTGGTGCTAATCAGACTAAGTTGAAATATGCTGTTTGCTGCTTGCTGCAAGGAGGTAAGTCAATAACTATAAATGCCTATAGAATGTTCAAATTATTAGACTTATTTTTTTTAAAGACTGCTTTATTATTGGACATGATTGAACAGAAGAAGAATAAAAGTTTGTGCTAATTTTTTTTTTTTACTTTGTTAGACACTTCTGTAAAATTATTGCCTCAATAAGTGGGGAAATCATAACCATTGGGATTCAGCTGATATTAATTGCATAGCCAATGGCAAGATAATTCATTAAAGCTATTGAGAATAGTTTTTTTTTTTAATTTTAAAAAAATATATTAGATTGTTGCGGAGAAGGGAGATGTTCTCAGAGAGTTTTTATTAAGCTTTCCAATTAATGTCTGATTAATTCTAAGATTAATTGGGCCTCAATTGATTAGAAAAATATTCTAATGTAAAACACTGAAGATTCTCTTATACACAGATAGGATCAGCATGTGTGATTATATGATGGGATCACTTTTCCTCTGTATCATCATCATCGCCATCATCACCATCATCAAAGCTCCGATACGGTGAATGAAAAGTGGACATAATAGAAAAGGTAATGCAAAAATGGCTTTGAACAGCATTCAATGATTTGTGTAATAGAAAACCCCTGAAATGTGCAATTATGTTAAGGATGCTTGGAGAAATAAAGAAATGAAAGAGGTCATCAATGAAAGATAAATATGCCCATTCATATTCTACCACTTAACTTGAGATCTTGTAGGAAATTGAAGATAAATCGTAGAAGGTTGTGTCTCAAAAATATACATCTCTTTGACAAACCCCCTCCCACAAGACAAAATGGTTTTTTTAACATGCTTTCATGCCAGTAAAAAGAAGTTCCAAATCAGTAATAGTTTAAATAAAACGAGGGGGGTAATCAGCAGTGTCGCATGGCTGTGATGAGCTAGAAAGCAGGAAATAAAGGACAGGGTAGGGCAGGGGGAGGTCTGTGGGGCCAACTGATTGTCGGTGCTACTGGTTTGCCCGAACCAGTCCGAACTGGCTGAATATCACCTCTGACTAGAAGACTTCCCTTCCAGCTCTATTCTGATTGAAATTTCCACATAAGTTATTTCTGACCGGAACAGAAGAAGATGCAATTTATTATGAAAAAAAATGTAGAATATAGTCTGACTATTTTAAGGCAGATACTCTTGTAGAAATATAAAATTAGACTTCATTTAAAGAGAAGAAAGTTGTTCATTTGTATTGTATTGTATTTGTATTTATTTGTCTTGTATGCTGCCCACTCCCGAAGGACTCCAGGCGGCTCACAATAGACAAGGGAAGGGGGAAAACTAGACAAAGACGACACTTTAAAACAAAACTGCAACATTCACAATTTCCGTGGAGCTGGATATTTCACAGGGCCCCCAGCCTGCTGGAGCAGCCAGGACTTGGTGGCTTTGCGGAAGGCCGGGAGGGTAGTAAGGGTCCGGATCTCGACAGGGAGATCATTCCAGAGGGCTGGAGCTGCAACAGAGAAGGCTCTCTCCCGGGGGGTTGCCAGCCGACATTGGCTGGAGATGGAATCCGGAGGAGACCTAACCTGTGAGATCTAATCGGTCTGAGGGAGGTAATCGGCAGGAGGCGGTCTCTCAGGTACCCAGGTTTGTGCATTCTTTTTATTCTGTGCGTCTAAAGATTTTTTTTCTCTTGTTCTCATTTGTAAACTAAATATTAGCATGTGCATACTCCTGAATATTCTCCTGCATAACTCACCAAAACACCTCTAGTCCAATGTTCAAATTAAATATCGAAAGGTATCATCCCCTATTAACTTGTAAGAAAGTTTATGATTATTTTTTTCTCTCCTGCCCTGCCGGCACCCTAATACTTGATTGTAGTCTTAGACAATTTCTGCTAGTTTCATTTGGAGGCAAAGAGGAAATTACTTAAAGGGAAATCACCCATTATCTGCAATTCTTATTACTGTGTGTGGTTCTATTGCACAGCTGACAAAGCCTTAAGAGGAGAGAGGATTTACTCTCCCTTCACTTGCCATCAAGATTTGAAACTGATCCCCCCCCCCCAATTTTTTTAGCCTGGGCAGAGTCATTGCTAATTTTAAAAGATACATGTTTCCTTCTCATTATTTTGTACAATGCTGCTGTTGATGGCAATGTTCATGTAAGGATGTAGAACCAAAGATCAACTATTTTAAAGGGCACACTTGTAGATCTTACAGCTGTGAAGGGAGACATCAAAGTACCAGGATTTGCAAAGTGGAAATAGGTGATGTTTAACTTGATGTTAAAGGAACAGGAGGCAAAAGCTTCACAACCTTCGTAATGATGGGAGTCCAACAATATCAAACATAGTGTAGAATCAGCACAATTTATGTCATTTAAAAAAAAACACATGTTTTACTTGCAGTTTGGTACACTGGGTCAAGTCTTTTTTAAACAAGGTTAACAACAATAATACAGATAGGTAGGTGTACTCCTAATCTTCCAACTTCAATGATACTGTTCTCTTTATAATCCTGTATCATTTCCCCATTGATCCATTTAGACATAAATAATATTTCTGTACACCTTGTATTTACTTAGCTCCACCTACCCAGCTGGTCATTAGAGCCAAGGTGGCGCAGTGGTTAAATGCAGCACTGCAGGCTACTGCTAGATCAGCAGGTCAGCGGTTCAAATCTCACCGGCTCAGGGTTGACTCAGCCTTCCATCCTTCCGAGGTGGGTAAAATGAGGACCCAGATTGTTGGGGGCAATATGCTGACTCTCTGTAAACCGCTTAGAGAGGCCTGAAAGGCCTATGAAGCGGTATATAAGTCTACTGCTATTGCTATTGCTATTGTCATTAGGGCAGAGAACCGGTTGCTAAATTATTTGAATCCAGTGGTGGGTTTCAAAATTTTTTAGAAGCTCTTCTGTCGGTGTGGCCTGCTTTGTGGGAGTGACTTGCTGGCCATGTGACCGAGTGGGAGTGGCTTGGCAGTCATGGGTGTGTGTGGCCAACTTGTAAAATGTGGTGAAACTCACTTAACAACACGCTTGCTTAGCAACCAAAATGTTGGCTCAGAAACTCTGGCATTTGAAGCACACAAGTCTTAAAGCTGTCAAGTTACAAGACCCTTGCACCCCTAACCCTTTTGGAAAAAAAACCCAAGGATTTTCAAACTTGACAGCTTTAAGACTTTAAGATTTAGATAAGACTCTTAGAGACGGGCGTGGTGATTGGTGAGCCAGCCAATCAGTGAGCGGCAGGTGAGGCAAGTGTGGGCGGGGGGAAGGGAGCTGGAACCGGTTCTAAATGGCAAGGTAGATTTGTGGAACTGGCAGGAACCCACCCCTGTTTGAATCCCACAATTGCACTCCATGATATATAGCCATGAACAGTCAATTTACTTTGGAGGAGGAGGAGGAGGAGGAGGAAGAGCAAAAGAGGAGGACATTTTCTTTTGTGTATTATGTATTAACTACTAAGAGTTATTTAAGATAGGCAGCCATATAAATTATCCAAAATAATAGTGAAAAAGTGTCAAGTTTAAATTGGAAAGTTTTCATAATTGAGAACAGGGCAATGCATTCAAATCTTTGTCTTTCCCCCATTTTCTATTCCTAATCACTATTTTTCTGGCCCCTGCAACCTCTGTCTCACCACGCAAAGCTTCAGTTGGGCATTTGATGGAAATGCCGGCTTGCAATGATAATTTGAAGCGAGGAATTAGCAGGTGGAGAAGGGGGTAAACCCCTGGCACTTTTTGCTGTCAATTTCTCCATCTCATCCTAAATTGCGTTAAAAACATACATTAACAAAATGAAATGGCATCGTCAATTCAATACACACCCTTGCGCGTAACTCCTGATTAAACTCTGAGTATCAAGGGGAATGTTCTCCATTTCCAAAGTTTTCCTGTATATGAATTTGATTGTAACAAGGGGAAAGGGGAAATCAAACTGCTTGGAACTAATTATTTTTAGAAGTTGGAAGAGCTATTTTTCTGACAGTGAGAATACTAAAAACTGCAGCCTTTGATATCTCTCTCTCCCCACTCTCTCCCTCTCTCCCTCCCTCTCTCTATCTGTGTGTGTATGTGTGTTTGCATCTATGTGTTGAAGTTATTACCATTTCCTATTCTGAGGAAATTGTTTTTATAAGGATCTTTAGGTTGGCACATCTGTTAGAAACGGTTCCGGTTATTATTAATACACGGGTTACTGACAACGGGTGGATTCAAAAGGTGCTACAGTCCTGCAGAATATTTTACATGCCCAAAATCACAGATTCAGTTCCTGAAATCTCCTGAAAGTGGGAGTGGAGCAGACCTACGTGGTAGTGGGTTTGTTGAACCATGACCAGCGGCCGCACTGGACACACAATGGGAATTCTTTGTGAACACAAAACACAGCGGCAACTGCTACTAGTAATCAGGTTCTTCCTTTGTCACAAATCTACAGCATAAATTATTCTTTGTGTGTTTCCTGTCCTTGCGCAACATGGTAATTCAGTAGTGTTGAATGGTTACCATATCAGCCACCTGAAGGACCAGACATTTAACATTTTATTCTCACTCACTACAGAGAGTCTCCATTATTATTAATCCAATCAGAAAGCGTAAGATTAACAGAAAGGGCTATTTCGTTTAACAAATGTTATCATTAGACTCCGAAGATGGACTGCGAGAGGCAGGCTAACAACTCAAAATGCTAAAATGAGTATGTTTTCCATATTCATCTCTTTCACTTCAAGTAAGGGGAGATGAGCACGCTTGAGCGAGAAAATACCAAAGAAAGAGTTTCACAAGGAACAGCCTGATTTCCCCTAAAGTTTATTCAACAGAAACAAGATTGGGCATAATACATTTTAGTAACTTTCTCGTTTCAGTGTGCAGTGTTCTTTGAAATTACAGCTATGATCAAACGCATCAGCCAATTTGGGAGAAGCATCAAATCAGAACAAGAAAAAAATGTAGTGTTGATCAGCAATGGGGATTTCTTTTTATAAGCAGTCCCAAAATGCAGTACTTCTGGTTTGCTAGTGAACAATATACAGTATTTTTCGGGGTATAAGACACATCTTTCCCCCTCCTAAAAAAATGTGGAAATGTTGGTGCGTCTTATACACTGAATACAGCCATTTTTGGCCTCCTGAAGCCCTGCCCTTGCATCCCGTGTTTGCGAAAAACAAGACATTGTTCGAAAAAACACAAGCATTTTTGCCTTTCCCCAGCCCCCAACATCACTCTACAGGCTTCAGCAGGGCTGGGGGGTGGCAAAAATGCCCCTGTTTTTGCAAAAAAACAGCCCATTTTCCACCTGTTTTTTGTAAAAATGGAGGCATTTTTGCCTTCCCCCAGCCATGCTGAAGCCTGCAGAGTGCTCCTGGGGGCACTTCTTACTTACCTCTTCGAAATATTGGTGCATCTTATACACCATTGCATCTCGTAATCCAAAAAATATGGTAGTTAATATTAAGGTAAAGATTTCCCCTAGCCAGTCATGCCCAACTCTAAGGGGCAGCGCTCATCTCTGTTTCTTACCTAAGTGACCCAGCATTCTCCCAAGACACTTCTATGGTCATGTGGCCAGCATGACTATATGCTGAAGAGCACAGAATGCCATTATTTCCCACCAAATTAGTACCGTATTTCTCAGAGTATAAGATGCTCCGGAGTATAAGACACACATTAGTTTTGGGGGAGGAAAATAAGAAAAAAAAATTCTGCCTCTGCCTACCGGCATCCATCAGTATTTTATCTGGTTAATGTTCTTAGCAAACAGCCTGATCAACTTTGACACATTATTGCCACCTGATTCAGCACAAGCAACTGATTGCCGCTGCTCTCTCCAGCCAGCTGGTTTTTCGGTCTCTGAGCAGAGGCCAGGGCACATGCAGGAGGCGCATGTGCATGCATGGGTGGGTGGGGTCCATAGAGTGGAGTGCGGCGTGTGCACCGGGGTTGTGTATGCATGGGTGGGTGGGGTGATATGTATACATGCAGTGGGTGGGGCACATGTGGGGAGGTTGCACATGTGTGGAGGGGCGCACGAAGGGGTCATGTGTGCATGTGCAGGGGGCGGGGCACAGGGGAGGGACACACACACATTGCATTATGGGTGTGTGGGCATGTGCTTTCGGCACTCTCTGCCGAAAAGATTAGCCATAGATAATATTAAAGTGTGTTCTAAACGTAGAGAGACATGAATGGGATCTCTGTGCAATCAGGATTCTTGTTACCAGAAAGTGCTGTCAAATTGCTTGCCTGGGATTTAAAACAGAAAACAGAGGCTTGCCAATTTCAATCCTAGGTAGCTCTGTGCTTATCGTTTTCATGGATTAAAATATTTCATGTCAAGTAGAGTCAACAGATCTAGGGACCTTGATACTAGGCAAATGAGAAAAACAAACCATGGAGGTAGATCAATTCAAGGGGTTACTTCTCCCTAATCAGAAAAGAACACTAGAGGATTCCTTATAACTATAGGGGTCAGCTATAAAGATGGGGTCAAGGAGCCTACAGTTAATAACTTCTGTGTTATTCCCTCCCTGCTGATTCTTTTAAAACCCCTGAACTTCACACTGTGATATCTCTATTGACCTTCAAACAAAAATCAGCATCCAGGCCTAACAAACTCCTAGATTTCTCTCTCTCTCTCTCTCTCTGAGATTATATGTAGGTAGGGAGAATAAGAGTTTATGTAGGCGGTATAATAGAAGTGTCCTAATTTATGGATTTCGACCTGATTTACGGCAAAGGAGAATTTTTAAAAGATTTTTAATTAAGAGGTACACGGACACATTTATTACAGCTATTTATGGGAAATCTCAGATAAATTTTGATGGATCCCATTTTAAATATATTCAGCTCAATATATCATATGAAAAGTTCCTATAGGAATTAGTCGATAACTTTGAAAGTTTGGGAAAAAGTGAGAAGCCTAATTGCATCTCTGCTCTCCTTTTGCTTGCAAAGAGTAGTCACAGGAAATAGTGACTACTCATTCCTTGCTCTAGTTGTGTATTATGTTCTGCCAAGAGAGAAACCTTCATTAGATCTTTAAGATATTCTTAATTCTGACTCTAGGTGAGGTTCTGATTGTTGATTGATGTTCCTCAGACCCATCTTCATTAATCTTTCTGACCATGTAATATTGGTAATGATATCACAGTATTATTATACAATTGTATCACAGCAGCCAGTTGTTTCGCCGGATTTGGCATTGGTTACTAGTCGGGCCCCACCCAGGGGCCTAGGACGTCGTAACATATTTTCGTAATATGCGTGCAGATCCAAGCAGTGCGGCTTTTTGCATTTGACTGATGGTGATTTTGTCAATTTTTAACTGTTTTAAATGTAATTCCAGTGCTTTTGGAATAACACCCAGTGTGCCAATTACCACTGGAATTACCGCTGCTGAATTTAGTTGAATTTCGATTTTTAAGTCCTGGTATTTTGGATTTTTTTCATGTTCCTTCTCGGCGATCCTGCTATCACCTGGTATTGCGATGTCTATGATTGTGACCTTATTTTTCTCAACCAGTGTGAGGTCTGGTGTATTATGTGCCAGTATTTTATCCGTTTGTATATGGAAATCCCACAAGATCTTGACCATCTGATTTTCGGTGACTTTTTCAGGCTGATGTTCCCACCAGTTTGTTGCTGTTTTAATATTATAATTTTTGCACAAATTCCAATGGATCATTTGTGCTACTGAATTGTGCTGCAATTTATAATCAGTCTGCACGATTTTTTTACAGCAGCTGAGTATGTGATCAACAGTTTCATCAGCTTCTTTGCAAAGTCTGCATTTGGCATCATCAGAGGATTTTTCGATTTTGGCCTTAATGGCATTTGTGCGAATAGCTTGTTCTTGCACAGCCAGGATTAGTGACTCTGTTTCTTTCTTTAATGTACCTGTTGTTAACCATAACCAAGTTTGTTCACTGTCCACTTTATCTTTTATTTTTTCTAGAAATTGGCGATGCAGTGCTTTGTTCTGCCAACTCTCTATTCTTGATTTTATCACATCTTTTCTGTATTCTTGTTTCGTCTGTTGGGCCTTCAGTAGATTTTTGTTCTTTACTTCGATTAATAGATGTTCTTGAATTTCTTTTAAATAATCAGCCAGTGCATGTTTTTCTTCTTCAACTGTTTGCTTCACTTGTAATAATCCTCTGCCACCTGATTTTCGGGGCAGGTATAATCTATCAGTATCACCACGTGGATGTAAACTGTAGTGCATTGTCATTAGTTCCCTGGTTTCTTGGTCCAAAATGTCCAAATCAGCTTGTGTCCAGTTAACTATACCAGCTGTGTATCTTATAACTGGTATTGCCCAGGTATTTATGGCCTTGATTGTATTTTCACCATTCAATTTAGATTTCAAAATTTTCCTTACTCTGTTGGTGTACTCTCGCCTGACAATAGTTTTTACTTCTCCATGCTTGATGTTATCCAACTGCAGAATGCCTAAGTATTTGTAGGCTTCATTTTTGTTGCATTTAATTAGTTGGCCGTTGGGCATTTCAATTCCCTCACATGCAGTGATTTTGTCCCTTTTTTATGGATATAGTGGCGCATTTTTCCATGCCAAACTGCATTAAAATATCGGTGCTGAATACTCGGACATCATCATCATCATCATCATCATCATCATCATCATCATCATCATCATCATTATTGATATTATTATTATATACTTTATTCATTAAACATGAAACTCAGTCAACTGAACATTCAAAAATGCATCACAAATAACATTGACTGGTGCTAATGGTTGATACGGATTGCAGCCAGCGTCCTAGGTGTTAACCAAGTATCTTCTTAAAATATACACTGTTCCAAATACTACAGTTTTGCTAGTATTTTTGCAGGAAGCTGCAATTTCTTGATGCATTTTGTAAAATTCTTGGATATGGTACCAAGTGCCCCGTTACATGTTCCATCCATAATTGTGTAGTTTCGATGGCCACGTCAAGATATTTCATGATTTTTTCCAGTTCTTTTTCTTCGACTCTGGCGTCTCCTGGTACCACGATATTAAAAAAAAAAATGTATGTTTCGATTTTCAACAATTGTGATATCTGGCATGTTGTGTTCCAAATGATGATTTGTCTATATCTGAAAGTCCCACAATATCTTAACTGTCTCATTTTCCATTTTGTGTTCCCATGACTTTTTGGACTATTAGACTACTAAATTACTTCATTGAGATTGGCTGTAATAATAAAATTTTACATGTCTAGTTGTGCTCCTACTTATAATCTAGAAAATCAAGGCATTATCTGACAGATAATTAACATGGACAGTTCCAAAGAATGTATCAAAAAAGCTTTATCTGATCCAAGGGGAAAAAGTTGGTTAATCCAAATGAAAAATTATCCTCAGCCTTCCACAACAACAAATGTCTATATTTCTTCTTTAATTTGCAGATACTAATAACATTTTTGTGCTAGTGGGAAAATGTATGCTCAACACTAGAAACACCATTCTATAAAATAAATAAAATATATTTCATAACATTTTAAAGGGGAACAAACTCTCAAGAGAGCACTCCAGAGCTTTAGAGAATGCAGGCAAGATATAAGCAAAGAAGAACACATTTCATCAGGAAATGGTTAGGTTGATGCTAGAGAAAATTTGAAAATAAATATCGAGGGGAGAAAAAATAAATAATACATTTTCGAGGGAAACTGTGTATAAGGGGAATTTTTTTTTTCATTGCCAAAAAGTTGTACTCAACCTATTCTCTTTGCTTCCATTTTGGTTTTTAGCATGTTTATATTAAGCAAATTTATTTTGTCATGAATCTGTGATTTCACCAAGTTGAAATTTCTTTCATCTGTAGTTTCATTTCAACTAATTCAAAACATAAAAAAAACAAATTGTTGGCCTAACAGGATTAAAGCAAAATTATTTAAATAATGAAATTTGGGGGAAAAAATGTAATTTGAAAAAAATCTAAACTTTAACTGTTGCATCTGTTTTCAAAATAATTACCTGCTGGAGTTTTAACAATTATTATAATCTAAATATAGACCACAGACCCTTATGGAGACATGAATGCAATACACAGAGGAATAGGACAAGTGAAAGAACAGTGAATTATGTCGGGTTAGGACAATAGTGAAGAAATCATGATATAGGTTGATAGCAGTGGTGGGATTCAGCCAGTTCGCACCAGTTCAGGAGAACCGGTTGTTAACTTTCTAAGCAGTTGGGATAACCAGTTGTTGGAAGAAATCTTCTTTTGTTTTTTTCCACTTTACAGGTATAATACTGTATGGAAAGCAGTATTATACACTCAGGAAGGAAACATTCTGGTGTTGTTTCTAGCCTCATCTTTATTTCCCTGCTTACAGAAACTGCCTCTCCAGTTAACCCTTATTACATTGTAACAACTAAGATGAAGCGCCCATCGACCTGAGTGATGCTAAGTTGGCCATACCCACCCAATCACATGACCACTGAGCCCCACCTACCCAGGTTGTAAGGGCAGACAACTTGTTAAATTATTTGAATCCGACCACTGGTCAATCGCCATTCTATCAAAAATCAATATTAGGCTAAATAAGACATTACAATTTGGTAGATGATATGAAGTCGCAATGGCCAACTCACCATGGAACTACTTGCTGCACAATTCAGTTTGGTTATTTAAAACAATTTAGAAAATATTTTATTTTGTGTCATTTACATTTCATTTTGTTGCTCCTTTGGCATCCTTTCCTTCATGATTCTATTCCACCATTTCTTTGATATTAGTGTAACTATTATCCCCCAGTGAGTTGGCTGTGGCAAATTAGACATAAGGAGTTGCCCTAAATCCTTATTATGTCTTTGTGTTTCTCTCTCTCTGTATATATGAGTGTTTCAATGTACTAATAAAAGTACACAGAACAAAAGCAAAGATGCAAAATAAGATTTCTAAGAAAGGGATAATGAAAGGCAATCATATTTATTTATATTATCTGCCTTTTTATTGTAGGAAGTTATCACCCAGTCCTCTCCCAGAAAAATGAAATATCCTAGGAAATATTGAAAAGGCAGAATGGATGTGAAAAGAAAGAAACATGTTTTAAAAGACAGAAAAGCTGTCTGCAGCTTCCTGCCCATCCCCATTTTGTCAATGGGCCATTAAGAATGCCAAACTAGTCCCTTTTACATAATAAAGAGTTCTTCACTTCAGCTCCAGGGGGATGGGATTAAGGCATGATAATATTGGCACTTTACCCAACTCACCACATGGCATCTGAGAACTCAACCAAACCTGGATTCAAAACACAGCCTAGAAAGTTGCCCCTGCATGGCCCCATGGGAGTCTGACAACCAATCAGAATACAAGCTCAAGATCAAAGGCCAGAGAGAGCATAAAACCAGGGACTCAGCTTCTCGCCCTTCCTTGCTTTCCCTTCTCTTTTCTCCACCAACATTGAAGCATGTGATCACCTTTTTCTGTTCAGGACTCAAGCCATGTGGTCCTGTCCACCAATAAACCATCTTTCCAAGCAGCCTCCGTGTCTCCAGTGTCTTTTTCCCCACTTGGAGCCAAACCCAGAAGGACATTTATTATATCACTATCAAGTAATTATCATCTTAATATTTTTCCCCAAACCCACTTGTTCTTTTTCATTCCTAAAATCATCAATTCAATTTTGTCTTTTTTTTTCCCCAATGGGGTCTCCATTCTTTCAAATTTTTGTCATTTGTGATTTTGTCCATTGTCTCATTTTCCAATCTAGTGTGGAAATAAATGTGTTGCCTTCAAACACAGTTACCAAATGAATGTTTTGCCCTAAGCATTGATATGTACTCATTAAATAATACATTAAGGGACATGATGGCTCAGTGGCAAAGATGCCCTTGAAGAGTGTTCGAAGACTCCAATTAGTCCAGAATGCAGCCGCACGAGCGATTGTGGGTGCACTAAGGTACACCCACGTTACACCTATCCTCCGCGGGCTGCACTGGCTACCTATTAGTCTCCGAATCCGCTTCAAGGTGCTGGTCGCTACCTATAAAGCCCTACATGGCATCGGACCTGGGTACCTGAGAGACTGCCTCCTGCCGATTACCTCTCTCAGACCAATTGGATCGCACAGGTTAGGTCTCCTCCGGATTCCATCTGCCAGCCAATGTCGGCTGGTGACTCCCCTGGGGAGAGCCTTCTCTGTTGCAGCTCCGGCCCTCTAGAACGAGCTCCCTGTTGATATCCGGACCCTTACTACCCTCCTGGCCTTCCGTAAAGCCACCAAGTCCTGGCTGTTCCAGCAGGCTGGAGGGGGCTGAGAAGCATTTACCTCCACGGAAATTGTGAATGTTGGTTTTGTTTTTAATATGTTGTCTTTGTCTCGTTTTCCCCCTTTCCCTTGTCTTTTGTGAGCCACCCGGAGTCCTCCGAGAGTGGGCGGCATACAAGACAAACAAACAAACAAACAAACAAACAAACAAATAAATAGCAATAGCAGTAGCAGTAGACTTATATACTGCTTCATAGGGCTTTCAGCCCTCTCTAAGCGGTTTACAGAGAGTCAGCATATTGCCCCCAACAATCTGGGTCCTCATTTTACCCACCTCGGAAGGATGGAAGGCTGAGTCAACCCTGAGCCGGTGAGATTTGAACCGCTGAACTGCTGATCTAGCAGTAGCCTGCAGTGCTGCATTTAACCACTACGCCACCTTGGCTCTGTTGAGCTTGTCAGCTGGAGAACTGACTACAGAAGGGAGCTCCCTCTGGTAAGGGGGGAAATCCAATATTAGAAAGTATGTTTGGTCCGGACATTTTCCCCCTATTAAAAAATACCCGGGCAACACAGGGTTATCAGCTAGTTTCCTATAAATATATTGTGCGATTCCTTTCACTTTGGTGTGTTTATTTTTCTTTCTTCCATTGCATCTTGCAACTCAGAGATTTACTCCCCCTCAATCTTTGTCCCAAAATGTAATTCTCAATCTATTAAGTTTTCTTTCTTAGCTGAGTCTCTTTTTTTCATCCTTAGTCTCAACCAATAGCATTTCTTTTTAACTCATCCTGCTTTTTTTCCCCTCAACCAGAATGCTATTTTCAAACTCTAACCTGCAAGGTGCAAAGTATAAAAATCCCCAGGCATTGCTCTTTTTTTTTCAATCTTCAAAAATGCCCTAGTAAAAATAATCTGAACATTCAGCTCAGTCTATTCCTATTCAGTGCTGGATGGAGAACATGTTTCCAAGCTAAATGGTGTATTTAAAATATTGAGAGCAATAATGAATGACTAGTCTAATTAGTCATAAGGAAGGCTGAGTGCCAAAGAATTGAGGCCTTTGAACTAGGGGGGCTGGAGAAGACTCTGAGCCTCTTGGTCTGCAAGGCAATGAAAGCGGTCAGTCTTAGAGGAGCAATAGCAATAGCAATAGCAGTAGACTTATATACCGCTTCATAGGCCTTTCAGGCCTCTCTAAGCGGTGTACAGAGAGTCAGCATATTGCCCCCAACAATCTGGGTCCTCATTTTACCCACCTCGGAAGGATGGAAGGCTGAGTCAACCCTGAGCCGGTGAGATTTGAACCGCTGACCTGCTGATCTAGCAGTAGCCTGCAGTGCTGCATTTAACCACTGCGCCACCTTGGAGATCAACCCTGACTGCTCTTTAGAAGTCCAGATCCTGAAGATGAAACTCAAATATTTTGGCCACCTAATAGAAGGAAGGACTTACTGGAGAAGAGCCTAATGTTGGGAAAGATTGAGGCAAAAGAAGAAGGGGACGACAGAGATTGAGGTGGCTGGATGGAATCACTGAAGCAGTTGGTGTGGGCTTAAATGGACTCCGGGGGATGGTAGAGGACAGGAAGGCCTGGAGGAACATTGTCCATGGGGCTGCAATGGTTCAGACACAACTTTGTGACTAACAACAACAAGTCTAATTAGTGGGAGAGAAACATCTATATTATTCTTATAATTTTGGATAACACTATTTTCCAGGTGTGGCTGACCTTCAAAGCAATACTAGATATGGATGGACTTCCAATTGCAGAAGTTGTTGAGTGGAATTGGATACCACCAATAGTTTTTCAATGGGATATTCCATAATCAATTAACTCTTAGTTTCAAATAAAGAATGAACAACTATCATCAATAAAATATACAGGAAGAGGTAGTAGCCTTAAAACTTTGAAACTTACTGTAATTTGTGATAAAAAGGAGAAAGAACACGTGACTTACTTTCTAGCTTCTTTATTTTCCCTTTTTAATATTTGTGGGAAGCCCACCCACCCCTCCTAGAAGAAGGAAATATTTTAGGAAATGTTAAAAAGGCAAAATATTATATTTCCCTAAGGGAGAAATGGAGAAACATGCTCTTAAAAGACAGAAAGAAGATACTGAACTAGGGCAGCTTTTAGAAATGCAGATTTGGTAATGTATTTAAGCAGGTTATTTCAAAACTCACCCAAAAGCCATTAAGACACAGTAGGAATTACACTCTTTCAGAAGACAAACCCTTTGTTGCATCACCCTCAAAGCAGTCCAAACTTCAACCAAACGTAGCTCAGGCAAACACCTAGGATTTGTACTTTGCCTATAGAGCCAGCTATGACCCCTACACAACCCCAGCATGGCCCCATGGGAGTCTGACAACAGCCAATAGAATACATGTTCTTGAACAGGAATAGGAAGCTCAAGTGCAAAGCCCAAGAGAAGGTATAAAAAACCCTCACTCTCAACTCCATGTGGTCAGCTGCACCAGAACCACAAACATGTGGTCCTGTGCACCAATAAATGGGCTCTCTTTTCAATCAGCCTCCAGCCACCATTTTGTTTTGAGGCCCTTCTCCTGGATGGAACTGGAACTGGATATTTCTCCCAACAATGTATTTTTATTAAAGATTACAATGACAGTACAACAATACGAGTATGAAAAACTGAAGGAATCTATAATCATCTCTGAAAACGCAATTGACCTCTTCTTTCAACATCACATCTCTCATCTATAAACAAATACATAAAGCCATCCTATTTTGAGGTAGGCAACCCATGAAAATGATCATGTAAGTCTGAAAATAGTTGGATCATTTTTAAAAAATCCTCAGACTCTACACCAGTATTTCTCAACCTTGGTGACTTTAAGTCCTGTGGACTTCAACTCCCAGAATTCCCCAGACAGCATAGCCGTTCTACAACACTGTTCTACAACAAACATCAATCTTCTACAGGCAGAGAGAAAAAGAAGTTGTTCTACAATTTGAGGTCCTCAATTATATACTCTTATAAGCCACCTGGAGATTGCTTTATCATCTATCTCACAAGGCATGTAGAAACCTGTGCAGTGCTGTCGGCATTCATTTTATCATGTTTGTTGATCTGCTTATTTACATTTTTCCCCCATTAAAAAGAGCAAAATGTTTTTACTGTAAATGCAACAAATGGGAGTAAAATAGAAGAGTAAAACTGGGGGGAAAGAGTGGGCAGCTGCAGGGAAAGCTGATCATTTTAACCGATGGTGGAAGCCAACTGTATGGGAAGAATTTTTGATTTGTGTTGCTTTTCCTGAATCATGGTACCATTCTAGAACAGGCTCACCTCTCCATCACAACTAAATTTGGTGAAATCATAGAGTTTGGAAGTCATCATCAATAATATCATGCTTAGTCAACAGCTGGATCCAAGCACCAAGGGTGTCAGGCCTACAGCCACGTTCCTTTTGGATCTTTGGCCTGCCACACTTCTAGTCTACTATGCTGTTTCGAAAGTGGGGAATTGGAAGGGGGAATAGTATGGAGTAGAATGTTATGTAGCCAAAATTTCCTTTCTAAATTGCCAAGGTCATCCTTTGTCTTGGCACCTCTGCACCTGACCGGAACTGATGGGTGGAACTGCCAGCATGGCAGTGGAAAATTGGACCATGTGATGGACTTGTGGATGTGGGGGCAAGATGATGAACTTTAACTTGAGTGGGGAAAACTAAAAAGCTTCAGATGTACCAGCATGGCTCTCTTAATAAATTGGAACTTTGAGCAGTACTTTGCCTTGGACTCTGATTTAATTTTGGGTGCTATCTGGAACGCTGACAGAGGGAAGAAATAAGCAATTCAGCAGAATTTTGATCTATCAGATTTTTTTTTGAAGATTTGATTCTTGGCCGCCTTTTAAGGATGTGGTAGTCAATGTCTCTATCAGGTCTACTTTGGGGCAACCTCAACAGTTCTTGAGACATCTTGAAGTGAAATGAACCCCAGATGATGTATGATTGCCAACAATTCTTCTCTCCACCACTTTCAGTTCCTTAAATCTATGCTCCAATTATTATTGGCTTGTTTTATTAGACATCATCACCAATAGAAGAGGCATAACTGAATTTCTACATTTGATCCCTTGTTCATGTACCAAGAACATGATTTGGTGGAATACAAAGTGTACAGCTCCTCATTCCTCCTTAGTTATTCATTTATTTATTTTTTTAAAAAGGGTTACTGCTTTAGTTAATAATTGCCAGAATCACACTTTTTTTTCCTCTTAACTTATGTGAAAACCATTTAACTCATTTTTAATAAAATCCTTAAAACATTCATCATGCCCAAAGAGTTTCATCAACAACTCATCTTGTTGATTTTATAGTTTATGCTCCATTTGATGTCAGGAATGTGGAGTTCATTTAGAAATATAGGGTTCATATTTAATGAGAATAGAATCTAATTTGCTCAAATTTATGATCTAACGTTAAATAAATTGCAGAGATGCCAAGCAAAGGAAGTATGGAGGGGAGCTCCAGAATTTGAATATATTAATGAGAAATCAAAAGTTGCTGAAAAGTGCAGCTACACATTGAAAAGTAATCAAGCACTCAGAGTTAAGATACATATCCTCAGTGTGATTTATTTCCAACTATTGCAGAATAATTCTTACAAATCTGTCTGGATGAATATTTTTATCACGCTATCAGTCACACTTCAACACTCCAAAGAAAGCAGCACACTGGAAATTTTGTGGAAGTGGTAAAATAGAAAAGAGCTTAACCAGTAGTGGAGAGATATTTTTCTCCCTCCAAGCTTACCAAGAGGGGAAAATTGTGCTGTGAAAATCTGAACAGAAACACCAGAGCATCGCATTACGATGATTTCCCTTGGTCTCCAATGTATATGAGTTGCAGTTTCAAGGCGCAGCCTAGGAGCTGGAAGGCTTTTTAAAAGAAAATTCATGCATGAAAATCCTACGGAGATAACAGCCCACAGAGATAGTTTGCTTGATTGCCCTTGTCCCTGCAAAGATCTCCTTTGCAATTTGAGAATGTGATGACTCCATCCATCCCTATTGACAAAGGCCATTAAGGCAGTCCTCTTTACTAGAGCCTTTGGGCATAATGGATTAAATATTAATTAATTGTGTCTACCATTGGAAGGGGGGAAAACAATAAAATAACCAAGGGATAAAGCAATAAAACAAGAACCATTGGGTTGCTTGGATTTTAATATTGGTTCTACCCAGAGTTGATGGTCAGAAAGAGGATAGTTGATGTCCTCTATTGGGAGTTTTGGTTGTTCCGTTTTATTGCTTCAGTTGTGTCATGAGATGCCTTAAGTCAGAGACGCCACACACACACAAATGAAAGTCAGGGACAAATCAAATAGCAATAGCATTTAAATTTATATACTGCTCCATTGTGCTTTACAGCCCTCTCTAAGCAGTTTACAGAGTCAGCCTATCGTCCCCAACAATCTGGCTCCTTCTTTCACTGACCTTGGAAGGATGGAAGGCTGAGTCAACTGTGAGCCTGGTGAGATTTGAACTGCTGAATTGCAGGCAGACAGCAGTCAGCAGAAGTAGCCTGCAGAATACAGTTGTATTCTAACCATCATGGCTCTTTCTTTGTTAGTTTTAAAGGGATGCTAAGCAGTAGTGGATTATTGGGATGCGGGGGCTCAGTGGCTAAGACACTAAGCTTGTCATTGGAAAGGTCGGCAGTTCAGCAGTTTGAATCCCTAGTGCCACGTAACGGAATGAGCTCCCATTAGGTGTCCCAGCTTCTGCCAAACTAGCAGTTTAAAAGCACGTAAAAAATGCAAGTAGAAAAATAGGGACCACCTTTGGTGGGAAGGTAACAGCATTCCATGCACCTTTGGCATTTAGTCATGTCAGCCACATGGAGACATCTTCGGACAGCACTGATTCTTTGGCTTTGAAATAGAGATGAGCACCACCCCCTAGAGTTGGGAACGACTAGCACGTATGTGTGAGGGAAAACTTTACTTTTAACCAGTGGTGGGATTCAGCTGGTTCGGGCCGATTAGGTGAACCAGTTGTTAAATTGCTGCAGTACTGCACTCTAACCACTGCACCACCACAGCTCTTAAATAGAATGGAAGATGGGTGTCAGGCCTGCAATTATATTCCTTTTAGAATTTTGGCCTGCCACACTTTCTCTTATTTCATTATGCTGTTTCATTAGTATAGTCAATGGGAGCGGGGAATAGACAGGAGTGAGATTGTGGAATGTATTGTTTTCATTCTTTACTAGAAGCCAAGGTCATCCTTTGTCTCCGCACAAGTACACCTGACCGGAAGAAGCTGGGTGTGGATGCCAGCGTGGAAGAAGAAGATTGGACCATGTGAGGGGTTGTGGGTGTGGGGACAAGATCATGAACTTTTTACTGGGTGGAATTGTGATGTCATTTCCAGTATTGGGATTAACACAGATGTGCCTAAGATGTCTGCTTCATTAAATTGGAACTTTAAGGATAGTTTTGCCTTGGACTCTGATTTAATTCTACATGATACTTGGAACGCTGACAATGAGATGGAATATTTGTTCTTTAACCTGGATCATTATTTGCATGAAAGAACTTCTTATTGATATACCCAATCTACACTTGTTATAATTTGAGCCCTGGCAACCTCTTTTTGGTTTGGGCATATGCTAGATAAGTAGCCAATCAGTTACTTATTATGTGAAGCTCTTTACTTGAGCTTTTTTTTTTTTTTTTTGACAGCATGACTACAAAGTCTGTTGAAAAAAGAGCAATAATTCTACACCAACTGCTGAAAAGAAACAAACACCTGTTTCATTGGGCACAATCACATCCTCTGGCACATTCAACACAATTCTCTGGACTGTGAATTGGAATTGTATCCAAGGTCAAACAAATAAGTCCTCAACATTTCCTTTGGTGAACACATCTCAATGCTGGTACATTTTGTGTGCTTGGATCTTTTTCAATCCGCACAGATTAATGAATCTCCTATCTTACAATTCATTATCTGCCAGCAATGCTGCCCTCTGTAAAGAAACATCAGAATGGTATGTTGTGCTTGTGAGCAGAAGAAAATATTTTTAAAGAAATATTTAGGGGCTCAAACTCAACCTTCCATAGTTCCCCATGGAAAATACATTTACATTGACAGCAACATGCACCGTTTATGAATCATTGTAAAGCTTATACTTCTAGGAATGTTTATCAGCTGTGAAATCAATCAATCAGAATAGAGCTGGAAGGGATCTAGGAGGTCTTCTAGTCCAACTCCTTGCTCAAAGGAGGCTCTATACCATTTCAGACAAGTGACTGTCCAGTCATTTCCAGTGATGAAGAATCTACAACTTCTGAAGGCAAGCTGTTCAACTATTTAATTGTCTTCACTGTTGGGAAGTTTCTTCTTAGTTCTGGGTTGCTTCTCTCCTTGATTAGTTTCCATCCATTGATTCTCTGGTGCTTAAGTTGACCCAGGGGTGGGCTACTGCGGGTTCACATGGGTTCAGGCAATCCTCTAGTTAAGGATCTGCCCAGTTTGGCAAACCCGCAAATCCCATCCCTGGCTGGCCGAACACACCCTTCCCTTCTCCTCCCAGGAGTCTCCATATGGCCCTTTTGAGATGCCAGGTAATGGAGGTTCGGGGAGGGTGAAAAATGGGCTTCCTGGAAGTTCTGGATGTCCAGAAATGGTTCCTGGCTTCTGGAGGACCCCCGGAGTCCGGGGGGGGGCATTTCCACCCTCCTGGAGGCTCAAGGAAAGCCTCTGGAGCTCAGGGAGGCCGAAAACAACCCCCACCATGGTGCAGGAGGCCAACTAGGCCATGCCCACCATGGCCACATCCACCCAGGAACCAAGCAGAAAACCCGTTGTTAAAAATTTTGAAGCCCACCCCTGAGTTGACCCTCTCTTCTTTGTGGCAGCCCCTCAAATACTGCTATCATGTCCCCACCCCTTGTCCTTCTTTCCTCTTGATTGGCCAAACCCAAAACCTGCAATAGTTTTTGATATGTCTTAGTCTCCAGGCCTTTAATTATCTTAGTTGCTCTTCTTTGCATTTTTTCCAAAGTCTCAACATCTTTTTTTGTAATGTGGTGACCAGGGAAACTCATGTGATAGACTACAGTGAAGTGGCAGTTCCCCAAGAAGGAAAACATTTCACAAAGAAGGAGGGGATGGACAAAAGGAGTCCATCTCAGAGTGGATAGGAGAAAGAGGAAGAGAGTAAGGATAGCCACTTAGAATCATCCAGGATACATTTGTTTACTTGAGCATAATAAGGCTTTAGTCCGGCAAGATTCTGTCTGTTATGTATAAGCAAATAAAGAATTGAACTCTGGTTGAATTTCTTGGCATCATTCTTGGGCGTAGTTTGACAAAAATAGAAGAAGCAAAATATTTATTGTTTCTTCAGAAACTGAAGTGAGATATGCCTTGCCTTCAGGAGGGCGTTTTGATTCACCCAGCATTTCTAGGCTTGAACATGACAAGAGTGTCACACCTTGGATAATGTATGCTCCACATTGGAACATCCAAGCATGCCAATTTATTGCCTTGAAGGGCAAAGATATTTATTGTTTTATAAAGAGATTATAAGTCTACTGAAGGATTTCCTTTGAAGTAATAAGCTACTGAAAATTGGATTAACCTAACTACAACTCCATAAACAAGATGGAAGACTGCATTTTCTCAAGACTCTTAATTAACAGTCATTTATTTACCTAAAAGCGAGAATACAGATTAGAGAGCTGGGGGGAAAAGAGTGAGCCAAAATATTAGATTGGTTTTTTCTTCCTCCAGTCATCATGCAAACATTTTTCATTCTGTTCCATCAGCATCTGAATAATTAGAGAAACACATAACTATCAAAGCCCTATTGAAAGTTCAAGGTTTTCCTGTTAGTTTTGTACAACTCTAGGCACATCTCAAAGGTTCTTTTTCAGGAGAAATCTGGACTTCCTTATTTTTTTCTTTTGAAGCCGTTTCACTTCTCATCCAAGAAGCTTCTGCAGCATTGACAATAAAGTGGAGAAAGGAAGAATGTATATTCCTTGCAGACATCTGGTAATCTGCATCCTTTTAGAAGGTCACTGAAGCACTTGGAGCTCTATATATGTCTTCAGGGTCACCTGAAGTGCTCCATTACCAGCTGTCTGCAAGGAATATAAATCCTTCCTTTTGAAGTTCGGAATGAGGGACGCGACCACAGGGTGAACAACGAAACAGGCTTTATTCTAAGCTAAGTATAACAGCGATTCAACTCATAACCAGCCCGCCAAAACCTTATATAGTCGGGCTTCAACCAATCAGCACCCGACTTCCAGCCGGCAACAGCCTCCCTCGCGTCCTATCCAATCCAGACGGAGGAGGCTGTTGCTGGCCAGCACAAAGGTGCTGAAGTACCAGAACAGTGAAGCCATTTGCATGGCTCATACATATTTATTAACTTATGAATACATAATACCCCTTCCCCCCAGTTCCGCGCATGCTCCGCGGGTGGAGCATGCGTAGTCTTGCAGGTAGGCGGGGCGGTGCCGGACCCGCCCTGATCTACGCAGTTCACCACTAGTCGTCGGCGGAGGAGGACCTCCTTGTGGTAGCTCCTCCCTGAAGGGGGTGTAGCTCCAAGGCACGCCTTCTTGGGATGGCCCAGAAGGAGGGCTCGACTGTCCTGGTGAGTAGGGGCGAGGTGGCGTGTCCACTGTGATAGTTT
This sequence comes from Thamnophis sirtalis, assembly GCF_051295495.1. Classification (NCBI taxonomy): domain Eukaryota; kingdom Metazoa; phylum Chordata; class Lepidosauria; order Squamata; family Natricidae; genus Thamnophis; species Thamnophis sirtalis. The sequence continues at coordinate 10,453,653 of NW_028261392.1, forward strand.
TGTGTTTAGAAGGCGTGTCGGGAGGGTGGAACCTGGGCATAGGTGGGGATTGTTCTGCGGCGGCTTGAGCTGATTGTGGAGGTTCCCGGCAGGGGGCGCTCGGGCAGGTTGGGCCTGGTGTGGCGAAGGCCCGCGGCGTGTTCTCTCCGGATTGAGCTCTCGGTTGTTGACAGGAGAGGCCTGGAGCGGCGAAGGCCTCGCGCTGGTTTTCCGGGCAGGCGGTGCCGGCATCGGTTGGGCCTGGGCTGCCGGCTGGCGGTGGGAGGCGTCTCCTCAATTGATCCAGGTGACGCCTCCATTGGGATCCGTCAGCCAGTCCGATTCTAAAAGAACACGGGCCGGTCAGGGCAGTCACAGTGGCTGGCACCCATCTCGTAGGCCCCGAAAATGCCCGGGCCCATACCGCGTCCCCTAATTTAAATGAACGGGAAGGGATAACCCCCAGGTTGCTCGGCTGATCCCCTGCATACAACGGATGTAGCCGGTCCAGGGGAGTCCGCAGGCGCCTGCCCATCAAGAGCTCCGCGGGGCTTCGGTTGGTCGTTGGGCAGGGAGTGGAATGTTGGCTTAGCAGGTAAGCCGCCACTTTCTCCTGCCAGTCGCCCCGGTCCATGCGGCCCAGGGCCTCCTTTGCTGAGCGGACCGCCCGCTCCGCCCGGCCATTGCTGGCCGGGTGGTACGGGGCTATGGGCGCATGCCGAATCCCTTGCATGGCCAGGAACTCCTGGAACGTGGTGGCCATAAATTGGGGCCCATTATCAGAAACAATCAGGTCCGGCAACCCATGGGTCGCGAACAACCTTCTCAAGGCCCGGACCGTACTCTCAGCTGTGGTGGAGCCCATGAGGACCAGCTCCACCCAGCGGGAGTAAGCGTCCACCACTACCAAGAAGTTCTGGCCATGAAAGGGACCGGCAAAATCTAGGTGGAGGCGCGACCATGGGCCTCTCGGAGCCTCCCACTCACGAGCCGGCCCGGCTGGGGGATTGGGCCTAGATTGCTGACAGGGGTGGCAGCGGCCAACATAGGCCGCTATCTCTGAGTCCAGTAAGGGCCACCAAACATAGCTACGGGCTAATGCCTTCATTCGTGCTATGCCCGGATGATCCTTATGGAGCAGGGACAGGACTTGTGGCCGCAGCGCGGTGGGGATCACCACTCGATCCCCCCAAATAAGGCACCCCCCGTGGAGGGAGAGCTCCGCCTGCCGGGTTTTAAAGGGCTTGAAGCCCTCTGCCACTTTGTCCATTGGCCATCCCCTCGAGACCCAGGAAGCGACCTGGGAGAGGATCGGATCGGCCTTGGTGCAGGCCGCGACATCCGTGGCCGAAATCGGGAAACCGGAAGACGCGATAGACAGGACTGAGAGACAGGGCACTAGGGCGGTGTTGGTCTCCGGTAACGGGCAGCGGCTTAAGGCATCGGCATGCCCCAGCTGCTTGCCTGGACGGTACTGCAGCGTATACGAATACGCTGCCAGGAACTCCGTCCATCTAGTCATTCGGGGGGAGAGGATGGGGGGGGTCGGCTTGTCACCTGCCAGAAGCCCAAGGAGTGGCTTGTGGTCAGTGACAAGGGTGAAAGGCCGACCATAGAGGTAGTCGTGGAACCTCTTAATCCCGGACACTGCAGCCAGAGCCTCCTTGTCTATCTGGCTGTAGTTACGCTCCGCCGAGGAGAGTGTCCGGGAGTAATAGGCCACTGGGGCCTCTAAGCCATTTGGGAGGACATGGCTTAGAACGGCCCCGACTCCATAGGGGGAGGCGTCACAAGCTAACGTCAGTGGCATCCTGTCATTGTACTGGACCAGGACGGCCGCTGACGTCAGAGCTTCTTTGACAGCCGCGAACGCATGCGCTTCGCGGCTCCCCCAGCGCCAGGCCGCAGATCGGTCGAGCAACCGATGCAGCGGCTCGGCTAGTGACGCCTTGTGCGGAATAAAAGGGGCGTAAAAGTTCAGGAGCCCTAGGAACGCCTGCAACTCCGCCTTGGAGGTGGGTGCAGGGGCGTTCCTAATGGCAGCGACCTTAGCCGGTGTGGGGTGGATGCCTTGGGCGTCAATCATGAAGCCCAAGAATTCCACCCTCGGAACAGCAAATGAACATTTGCTGCGTTTCAATTTTAAGCCCGCGCCCCTGAAACGACTGAGGACCTTCCACAATACTTCGATGAGTTCTGAGCGGCTGGAAGCAGCGATCAGGACGTCATCGAAATACGGAACTACGCCCGGCAGCCCGTGGAGCAGCCGCTCCATCAGGCTTTGGAAGATCCCCGGGGCCACGGAAACACCAAATTGCAGGCGGCGACAACGGAAAGCCCCACGATGGGTGACGATGGTCTGGGCAGCCGCCGCATCGTCATCCACCGGGAGCTGTTGATAGGCCTGCGCCATATCCAGTTTGGCAAATGTGCAACCCTGCCCCAGGGAATGGAGCAGGTGTTGCACTACAGGGACTGGATAGGGGTTTGCCTGAAGGGCCAAGTTGATCGTCGACTTGTAGTCGGCGCAGATCCTCACCGACCCGTCTGGTTTGATTGGGAGAACAATGGGGGTCTCCCAAGGGGAGTGATCTACGGGCTCGATGACTCCCTGCGCCAACAACTTGTCAAGTTCGGCGTCAACTTTGGCCCTTAAGGCAAAAGGCACCCTGCGGGCTTTCAGCCTAATGGGAGCAACCTGAGGGTCTAAACTTAAAGATATGGGGGTCCCCTTATAACAGCCCAACTGGCCGTCGAAAACGTCTGAAAATTCCCTTAACGTGTCCTCGAGTGTGTTAGGAACCACCCGGTGGACCCCCCCAATGGATAATCCCAGGGCTGGGAACCAGTCCAGGCCCAGAAGGGCCGGCAGGTCATCCCTGACTATGAGGATGGGTAGCTTTCCCTGGAATTGGCCATAAGATACAGAGATAGGGAAGGATCCCAGCGTAGGGATCAACCTCCCCTGGTAATCCCTTAGGGAGACCTCAGATTGCTTTAGGCGTTTCTGGGGCACTTTTGGGCATAGCTTGGCGAAAAGTGACCAGGGCAGGAGGGACCGGGAAGAGCCAGAGTCCACCTCCATCCGGCACGGCTGACCTTCCAGCTGGACGGAGGTCGAGACCTTCCTGGCCCCTGCAACGGCGTGGCTCGCCGTACTGTCAAAGTCAGCTGGTTGGCTGGTGGACTGGTAGCAATCTTCCGCTCTCTTCGGTGGACGCTGCTGCTGGCGGCGCGGTTGCGCCTGGGGACGGCTGGGCGATTGAAGGAACGAGGGTGCCGGTAATAGGGCCCTGCAGACCTTGGCCAGGTGGCCTTCGCCCTTGCACCGGTTACAGATGGCATTTAAAAATGGGCAAGCCTGGCGCTTATGACGGCCTCCGCAACCCCGGCAGGGCACTGCGGACGCCTGTTGGGCTGCAGGTTGCGGCTTTGGCTTCCTCTTTGGCACAGTCCTCATTTGGGCCACCACTTCTTCCTCTGGATCCTCATAAGCCGGGTCGTCCTCGACCATGTGGGCTTGTGGCGATGCGTCCGATGAGGCTCGCTCTGGTGTGGCAATTTGTAATCGTTCAATGTCCGCCGTGGACTGCTCCGACAGTTCAGCGGCTCGGGCAGTTTCCACGGCCTGCAGTAGAGTAATTCGGTGATTTCGGAACATGCGGCTCCGCAGGTTGACATCGCGGACGCCGCACACAAACTGTTCCACCAAATTTTCCTCCAGGTTGGAGAACTCGCACTGGGCAGCCACCATCCGCAGAGCCTCCAAAAATTGGCTGATTGATTCATTCTGTTTTTGGACTCGTCTGCGGAAGGCGAAACGGCGGGCGATGACTGACGGAGTGGGCGCATAGTGGTTCTTCAATCTGGCCATGAGTTCGTCCCACCCAAGCTTGTATGCTGGCCGTGGGGCAGCCAAGGCTCTTGCTGAGGCGAACATAGATGGCTCGCAGCATGAGAGGAAAAAACTGCATTTTTCCTCTTCAGTTTGAGCCTGATTTTTGGAAGCGATCAGGTAACATTCGAACCTTTCCATAAACCCCTCCCATGATTCCCCGGCAGAACCAAAAGGGGCGAATGGAGGTAAAGCAGATGTCATCCTGAGGCTCGTGAAGGGAGAGATATCGAGAGGCCACAAAAATTTTTGCCACACAAAAAAATTTTTTCCTCTTCAGGCAGCGTTCGTTGCCGGTCTGGAACGGCAGCTAACTGTCTGTCTCTCTCTTTTCACCCTAGTGTCGCGGAATCGCTGATCCCACCCTCGTCGCCAGTTTTGAAGTTCGGAATGAGGGACGCGACCACAGGGTGAACAACGAAACAGGCTTTATTCTAAGCTAAGTATAACAGCGATTCAACTCATAACCAGCCCGCCAAAACCTTATATAGTCGGGCTTCAACCAATCAGCACCCGACTTCCAGCCGGCAACAGCCTCCCTCGCGTCCTATCCAATCCAGACGGAGGAGGCTGTTGCTGGCCAGCACAAAGGTGCTGAAGTACCAGAACAGTGAAGCCATTTGCATGGCTCATACATATTTATTAACTTATGAATACATAATACTTCCATTCCTCATTGTCCAGGCAGAGCTGAAGAAGCTTCTTGGAGGAGACGTGAAATGTCTTCAAAAGAAAAAAAAGCAAGAAAGTCCAGGTGCCTTCTGAAAAAAGGACCTTTGGGACAACCATTGACTGAGAATCTCTACAGACTTTTAACGCTAGGCATGGAGCTCATCACAGTTTCTTGGCTGAGGAAGCCAGCGCTGTCTGAAGACCATTTCCATGGTCATGTGGTTAGCATGGCTATATGCTATGGAACATTGTTACCTTCCCACCGAAGTGGTACCTATTTATCTACTCACATATCTAGCCATGTTGCAGCAATCTTTACCATACAAAAGGAAAACCTTGCATGCTTTGCGACTGCTAGGGTGGCAGGAGCTGGGGTGCGTAATTGGAGTTCATCCTGTTGTATGGAGCTCAGGTTTCGAACACGGCCTCTCATCTCTCCAGCTGACAAGCTCAGCATCTTTAATGAGCCATCAGACCCTCTGGAGGCCTGTTAGTGGCATTTAAAGATAAAGAAAACATTTGGTGATGATACCTATATAGGGTATGTAGGTGGCTCAGTGGCTAAGATGTTGAGCTTGTCGATCAGAAAGGTCATCAATTCGGCGGTTCGAATCCCCAGCACCACGTAATGGAGTGAGCTCCTGATACTTGTCCCAGCTTCTGCCAACCTAGGACTTTGAAAGCATGAAAAAATGCAAGTAGAAAAATAGGGACCACCTTTGGAGGAAAGGTAACAGCACCTTCGGCGTTTAGTCATGTCGGCCATATGACCACAGAGACATCTTCGGACAGCGCTGGCACTTCAGCTTTGAAACAGAGATGACCCCCACCCCCTAGAGTCGGGACCAACTAGCACATCTGTGCGAGGCGAATTTTTACCTTTTTACCTATAGCCATGTTACATCAGCCTTTATCATCCAAATGTAAAACTTTTTGAGAAGTTGAAACCAAAAGGCGGATATGTCTAGAAGACATTGCCTAGAGCACTTCTTTCCTATATTCCATATGCTTAATGGCTTTTGTTCCAGCAAAGGATTTTAAGGCGACAATAAACAATGCAAAGGAAAACAATACTCTGATATCCAAGCAAGGGGAACATTTCGCTTGGGTTTTATTTTATTTTCTTATGTTTGATAAAACAACCAGAATAAATCTATATTATGTCAAGAACATCAATGAGGTATAAAAAGATGGCAAAAATAAATAGGGGGATATATGTATATAATGAACAAAGCAACTGCTGATAGTTTCCCTCTTCCCTCCCCTCCGCACCAATATTATTCAAAATTCCTTTGTCATGTCCTAATAATCCCAAAAGATCTGAAGCATTACTTATCCACCACTATAGCTGATGTATCCCCATCAGTCAATTGCAAAAGGCAGCCTTATTTTTAAGAGCTTACATCCTATGATGGGACCTCTAACACCATCAAACAATGAGATCGGCCTGTACTTCCTTAATCCTTCAGTAAAGAGAACCCGAATTTTGCTACCTTAAAATTCAAGGTGACAGCAGGATTCCTCCAAACACAGCTATCTAGAAGTCATGTTAGGGTTAGGATTGGGATTATGTATGGTTCCTAAGAACCATCACAAGTTCTTCTGATGACTAATGTTGTCTCTGACAACATTCAAAATCCCCAGATCAGGGAAAGTCATGTAACTAAGTCAGTGATGGCAAACCTTTTTCTTATGGCATGCCAAAATTGTGTGTGCCTGCCCCCACCAATTCAATCCTCCCCACCCACCTGGGCATGCACAAGCGATATCCCCCTGCGACCCCTCTCCAGGCTCCGGAGGCTTTCCTGAAGCCTGGGAAGGGCAAAAACGGCTTCCCCCAGCCCTCCGGGAGGCCCTCTGGAAGCCGGAAATGGATTATTTCTGAAATTCCAGCTGGCCCGTTGGGGCTGTTTTATTGAAATCTGGAAGGGGCAAAAATGGCCTCCCCCGGCTATCCGGAAGGCCACAAATCAGCTGGCTGGTGCACGCATGCATGCGGGATTTGACAGCTGGCGTGCCAGCAAATATGGCTCCACATGGCACCTGTGCCATAGGTTCACCATCACGGATCTAAGTTGTTTGCCCAGCTATATTATTTGCATGTTACAAAGTACCATTTTCTATTAAAGCAAATAAAACGTGTGGTTCAGAACAGATTTCTGGGTTGAGGATGAACCCAACAACTTCCGTGATGCTGCTGCCGAAATATATTTCGCTAGGAGACTGTCGTCGCAGATTGAAGGGGGGGGGGGAAATCTACCTATTGTGATTTCTTAAGGCCTGATGGATGCAATTAAAAATCCATAAGCCCCTTGCCAATTGCTCATTGCATAGCTAGGTGACAGGGCTCAGGAAAACAATTCATTTCAGGCTAACACCTGATACCCAGAAAGACAGTTGGAAAGATTTGATTATTCTTCTCCTGCATAATTCTCCCATCAATAAAAAAAGAAGAGGTTTGCAATCCATCTTCCGCTTTTTAAGAAAGGAGAGTTGGGGGAAAAGGGGGGGGGGGGTGAGGGCAGAAGAATCAATTAGAAAGCAAAGCCAAATTTTATGGCTGGTAAAGTAAACAGTAAGCACCGCATCTTTAATTCGGATATCAATATTCATTAAAGGTTGATACAGTTTTACCTACTAACTCATCATGCGGAAAGATGATGAGGTCTTATCTTTTTGCCTCCCGCCTTCTCTTTTTTTGGCTGCCGGTTGAGAGCCATAAAATATATTTCTGTGTTCTTTCGGTCAAGCGCGGTTGAAATGAGAACTTCAGCACCAGCCTGGATGGCATGATTAAGATGAGGCTAGTTTATATGACTGCTAAATGAGAATAGAGCATCTCAGCATTCCCGCAGCTCCGTCCGGCTTTCTTGCCACCCTTCCACATCCTCATCCAGATCATTTGATTACATTATCCTTGTCAGGAAAAAGGTCATTTTAATTCAATCACGCCAAAAATTCTCCGCAAAGGAGTGTCACATGTGTGCAGATGCTTGGCTCATTTGTCACATTATTGTGGCTGTCATTTTTGAAGGTAGGTGTCTGTTTGAAGAATGCATAGCAACTACGGGGTCAAAACATTTGCATGCTGAACCCCCAAAGTCTCCTTTTTTCATGGAAGACAGAAGATTTTGGTTCCTCTCCTATTTATAGCCAAGCCTTCAAGGACTGGAGGTCAAGTTCTACAGCTGTTGGATCTTTCGTTCAATTGCTCATTTTTTAAAACCTTATTGGACAATTGACCCATTAATTGAAATTCAAATTCCATTTCAGGGTTTCGTACACTTTCTTTGGTTTGGATATTCTAAACACTGAATTTTATTGGTGGATAACAATCATTTCACTCTTCCAAAAGGATAATTCAATGACAATTCTGTTAGAGATCATTGAAGAATGAAAGAAGTGCCCTTATTAGTTATTTTCAGTTTGATAAAGTTTTATCAAGGAGTAGCTGGATACCCGTGCTTTGTGATGAAACTATGTGATCAGGCAATGCAGGAGAAATCTGGTTCACTCTGGTTCAATATGTTGGCTCAGTGGTGGTCGGTGATTGAAACACATAAGAGAATATGGCTCCAGCTGCCTTGAATCCGGAAATAGTTCCATAGGTGGAAGGTGTAGACATTTTGGTAAGGTACCGACGTTTAGTACTGTAAGATGCCCTAGACCGCTCCTGAGTGAAGGAGTGGAATGTCTGCCATTTGGAACTGAGGTAATGTATTGTGAGGCAACTGGCAGTTGGAACAGAGTTCTTTTCAGGTGGGGAGGGGAAGCAGAATGTCTAACTTGTTAGTATCAGAACGTGTTAATATAAGGAAACTGACAGTTAGAACAGAGTTCTTTTCAGATGGGGAGGGGGAGGGGGAGTAGAACTCCTTAGCATCATAGGGTGTTAAATACTGTATAAGAAATACTAATGAAAAATCATTTCTTAGAGAGCATCTAGAAGCCAAGAGGAACATACTTACCAAATTTCAAGTTTGTAAGCTTTACGATTCTGCTAATCTGTATCTGATTGTTCATGATTACAGTGTCTGCATACTATGATACATCATCACATATTAATTCATGCAGGAGTCTATACCATATGCAACTACATAGTCAAGCTACTAAGGTTCGGCATATATGCATTTTATGGCAGGCTAACCTTAATTCTTGGGAGCTTTGTTAGGTTTCTTAGTGAGTGTCTCTGCTTTATTTTATTTTAAATTCCTCTTGTGTTTTGCCATAGGATAAGACAGAACATATGCCTTAAAGTCTCATTTATTTATTTAGAAGTTTTTTTTAATGCTGCCTTGAAAAGAATCACAAAGCCTTCAGACATTGTAGGTGCTTCATCACTTCAGGTTTTAAAGAAGAAGCTGGACAGTCACTTGTCCTAAATAGTATAGGATCTCCTGCTTGAACCCCTTGAACTAGAAGACATCCAAGGTCCCTTCCTGTTCTATTCTGATGGCAAAGCAGAAACAGAGAACTCTCCTATACCTGTGTAACACCCCTACCTTTCTTTTTAGGTTTCTTTTAGACTTTTGATATTTATTGTCAGGCCCAATACCAAGAACGATACATGGCATTTTTTTCCAAGATGAGTTCCATATTGTTTCATGCCTACAGACAGAGTTTTGTCAGACTGAGCACTCAACTATCTGCATTTTCAAATTACACTGTGGACTATTGGGGAGGGTCTGTCTTCATCCTCTTTCTCTCACACATCATATCCAGGCTAAGTTGCCTCTTGTTCCTCTGAATTGAACCCCCTCCCTCCAGGGCCTATGACAACTTGCCAAATCCAACTCACTGTGGCCAACTCAGCATGGTCAACTCACCATAACTAGTCAACTAGCCACAGGACAACCTGCCATGGCCAACTCAATGTGGCACAACTTGATGCAGAACAATGTTCTGATATAGGCTTTTCAAGAGCATGAAGCAGACTCCTTGTCCTGATAAAACCTCTTTTATTTAGGTTAAAGGGAATTCCTCTCCAGCAAAGTCCTGGCAAAGAGTATTTCATGAGATTTCACAACTACAGACCTTGATCAGGCTTGGAGAGCTGCCAGGCTGATATCTTCCAAATGCCACACTGTAGCAGCAATTACTTGGTAAGAAGTCAGGAACAGATCTTCACCCGAATGAACTGAAGTGATTGTCTCCTGCAAACTTCCCTCCACTTTTACTCTTCTTTATGTCCTATGGGAGGGGCCATTCATTGTCCACCTGTTCCTTTCCTCCTAAGTCGGCCCTTCGTCCTTAGCTGTTCCCTTCTCCTTGAAGCTCTGTCCATGCACACATCGGGAACATGCACAGCTGTTCTTCTGCCCCACTGATATCCGACTCCAAAGGCATCTGATAATTATCAGATGGCCCTGGCCCCATCTCTGCCTCCAATGCCTTCCCCAGACTCCAGGGCTGGCCCATGTTCCTCCCCAACCTCCTCACTGTCTGAGTCTGCCACTAGCTTCGCTGACCACTGGTGGGCCACAACAGACAAGAGTTACACTAATTTCAAAGAAATGATGGAATAGAAGCATGAGGTGGAATAGAATCATCCTTTCTAAAAAAAAGGATGTAAAAGGAGGGACAGAATGAAATCGGAATGACAAAAATTTAAAAAATAAATAAATAATTAAATTGAATTTTAATTGTTCTGCAGTGAGTTGTCCTTCAGTGAGTTGGCTGTGGCAAGTTTGCCACAGTGAGTTGGTCATGATCAGCTGGCCACAGCGAGTTGGGTCTGGTGGTTTGTCCCATTCTGTCCCTCCATCCTGGGAATTCACCACCTCACTACATTCCATTAATCCCAGTAAGGGTTTTAAAAATGCAAGCCAACCACTTTGGTTTCACTGGCTTGCCATTCTGACAGCTCAAGCAATTCATGGAATCCCCCCCCCCCCCAAAAAAAAAAATTCTGGCTTTGATCCAGTATAGTAAACATAATCTTCAATTATTGAAAAAGCCGCAGTATCCAAAATTCAAAAGAAAAGAATAAGATCAAATGTACAAAAGCATACAAAAATCTCCAAAATGAGCAACTATTTCATGATTAGTTGGCGAAACATTTTTCAGTGGAAATTGTCCCTTTTTCTCTGGGACCTAAGCGATCTATGCAATTCAAAGATTCGTGTGGCTTTTTAGAAGTTCCACGGATTCTAACAAGAGCAGCAAAAGTTCACGCGTGGTTCAGTCTAATCCATAAGGGCAGGAACAAACGGAAGGTTGTACTAATCAGAAGTATCTTTTCCTTTGATTGTTTAAGGTCGTAAAATAAAATGCCATTATTATTCCAAGGTCTGCAAACGAGTTGATAGCATTCCCCAGGATTGAAACAAACGGGCACAAATGGAATTGCACCCCCCTAATAGTTCTCGAGCTGTCATTTCTTAAAACGCAAAACAAAGGATAGAGAATGTCACCGCTACATTCTACGACTGCTACAGATACCACAAATCCTCTCTGTTATTTCAGTCTAAAGGTTAAGGAAGGGTACACTCATTACTATCTGAGAAAGTCTTTGCAACCGGGCTTTGCGAAAGCCTGAGCTACATATAATATTGTACTTGCTTTTTATAGAGCACAAGGGTGCATCCTATTTCATCCGTAGACCTTGAGCTAATGTTACAGGCACAAAGTTGCTCTCAAAGACATACGTTCTGTAAATCAGAGGTAAAACAAAGCAAAATAAAAATCTAACACTGCCTCTTCAACAGGAAGTGAGTTGTTTCATTTGGTCACTGTGATACACCATGGAAAGCTGTTGAGACTCTGGAAAGAGGAGCAGCAAAGACTGCTCAACAGAAAGGAGCAGAAGTGTCTTCAACTCTGCTTAATCAGAGGCATAAGAGCAAGGCCAAAAGATGGGAACTACTTTTGAGAACTGGTAGATAATCAATAGAGGGCTGTGCCTTTTGAGACATATTATCAGGTTGCAATCAAGGAGAGAAGTGAACTAAGGAAAGATTTCCTAACAGAGATGAAAATTAACCAGTGAAATTCAATCCTCTCTGCTCACTTGCATGCATGACCCCTCCCCAGGCACTGGAGGCTTTCCTAAAGCCTGGGGAGGACAGAAATGGCCTCCACCATCCCCCTAGAGGCCCCCCAGAAGCCGGAAATGGATTGTTTCTGAACTTCCGGTCGGCCTGTTGGGGCTGTTTTTTGTCTTCCCCAGCCTCCGGAGGTTTGGGAAGGGCAAAAATGGCCTCCTTTGGCACTCTGGAAGGCTGCAAATCATCTGATGGCTGGTGTGCCAGCAAATATGGATCCACATGCCACCTGTGGCACATGTACCATAGGTTCGCCATCACGGGTAATGTACTGTACTGCTAATATACTGTATTTTCAAAGTATAAGACGCACCCTTTTCTCTTAAAAAAGAGGCTGAAAATCTGGGTGCATCTTATACACTGAATACAGCATTTTTGGCCTCCCGAAGCGCCCCCCCTTCACCAAAATGGTCATGCAGAGGCTTTAGGAGGCTTTCAGAGAGCTCCTGGGGGCTGGGGAGGGCAGAAATGAGCAAAAAACTCTACAAGTCTCCTAAAGGCTATCCATGCCCCTTTTTGGCAAAAAAAACCAGGCCCGTTTTCATGAAAAACGGGCCATTTTTAGGAGGTTTGCAGAGCGCAAAAACTTTTTCGTTTAATTTGCCTCTTCAAAACCTTGGTGCGTCTCATTCTCCAGTGCTTCTTATACTCCGAAAAATATGGTAATTGTAAAGAACAAAATAACAGCTAGGCCCTTCAAAAATTGAAACTTGAGATACAGAAAACGATTTTGTAATAGTGCTGTGTGAACATAGAAAGGAAAAAATAAAAGCAAACAAACAAATAAAAAACATTTTCCACTGCTCTTGTAGCAAGATGCCAGTTCAGTTTCCTATTTAACTAATCCCTTCAGGTCTAAAAAAAAAATCTTTCTTCCCAAAATAAAACCTCCTTAATCCCTTCAGAAACCCCAAAGAAGGAAATATTGCTAGCTTAACAAAGATGGAGTGAAACTAACCTGCCGATCCAGCCCATATAATTGTCTAAGGCAGACCCCATAAGGGAAAGATCAGCAATCTAGCAAAACCACAAATGTTTTAGGTAATCTAGAGACTCATACATAATCCTGTCAACTTTTCACTGCTCATTAAGTGAGTCTACAATAGCTCTTTCCAACACTGCTGCCACTTCTGAAGTGTGTAGCTGCTCTTAACGATAATTCTGCTTTTTACATTGTCAAATCAGTTTTTCCTTCTAGGGCTCCCAAAATACTGACAGCAAATCAGGACTGTAAGGACGTCACCATTCAAAATTCCTGTAAACTTCTCTTTTCCTATTAACTGAAAGTCAATGATTGTGGCATCCCTATAGTTTTTACTCCATTTTCTATCTTTCATAACAGCTTCGAAAGAAGACTCATCTGAAGCTTTGAGGGCATACAAAATAACATAGTTACACATTCTATCAGGTTCTTTGCCATTTTTAGAACTGTTTAGTACTTTTAAAACTACAGATGAGGACTGCAGCCAAGAAATTAAAAGATGCTTGCTCCTGGGGAGGAAAGCTATGGCAAATCTAGACAGCAGACTAAAAAGCAGAGACATCACCCTGCCAACAAAAATGTGCATAGTCAAGACTATAGTTTTCCCAGTTGCAATGTGTAGCTGTGAAAGTTGGATCATAAGAAAGGCCGAGCGCCAAAGAATGGAGGCCTTTGAGCTATGGTGTTGGAGAAGACTCCTGCGAGTCCCTTGGACTACAAGACCAGTAATTCGAGGCCCAACCCATTCAGCGGGACACATGCTTGACCTTGTATTTCTCTCGGAGCAGTGGATTTATGATCTTGGTCTGAGGGGGAGTGACATCATACCCCTGTCGTGGTCAGACCACTGCCTACTGAGGCTCGACTTCCGGAGGCCAAACCCCCACTGTAGGGAGGAGGAACCGACCAGGTGGTTCCGCCCCAGGCGTCTTATGGAGCCGTCAAGGTTCCAGACAGAGCTTGGGGTTATTCCTGACACTTTCGCCCACAGTCCGGTGGAGACTCTGGCTGCTGCGTGGCACTCGGCAGCGTCAGAGGCCCTCGACCGGATTGCGCCACTGCGGCTCCTCCGAGGCGGCGGATCCCGGAGACCTCCTTGGTTCACCGAGGAGCTCCGGGAGATGAAGCGCCGGAGGAGATGCCTAGAGCACCGTTGGAGGTCCGATAAGTCCGAATCGAACCGAGCAATGGTAACCACCTGCACCAGGGAATATACTAGGGCACTTAGGACAGCTAAGAGATCATACATAACCACCCTGGTCGCATCCGCTGAGTCCCGTCCAGCCGCCCTGTTCAGGATAACCCGCTCCCTATTGAACAAAAGGGAGACGGGGGAACCCCTGCAGGGCAGAGCTGAAGAATATGCCCAATTCTTAGCGGACAAGATTGCTCGGTTTCGGTCGGACTTGGACTCCACACCTGCAGTTCCAGCCGAGGCACAGGGGGACCAAGTAGAACAGCTCTGGGTTGAGTTTCAGGATGTTACCCCCGGGGATGTGGACAAGGCCATGAGAGCTGTAAGTTCCTCCACCTGTGTTCTGGATCCGTGTCCCTCATGGCTGGTTGCTAACTGCAGTGAGGTGACACGAGGCTGGATCCAGGCGGTTGTAACCGCCTCCCTTCGGGAGGGGAACTTCCCCACCACACTGAAAGCGGCGGTGGTGAGACCCCTCCTGAAGAAACCATCCTTGGATCCAGCTGTTTTAAACAGCTATCGCCCGGTCTCCAACCTCCCCTTTCTGGGAAAGGTTGTTGAGAAGGTGGTGGCCTTCCAGCTCCAACGGTCCTTGGAGGAAGCAAACTATCTAGACCCCTTCCAGTCAGGCTTCAGACCCGGTTACAGCACAGAAACCGCTTTGGTCGCATTGATGGATGATCTCTGGAGAGCCAGAGATGAAGGACACTCCTCCATCCTGGTTCTCCTTGACCTCTCAGCGGCTTTCGATACCATCGACCATGGTATCCTTCTGCGACGACTGCGGGAGGTGGGAGTGGGAGGCACCGTGCTACGGTGGTTCTCCTCCTACCTCTCGGACAGGTCGCAGTCGGTGTTAGTGGGAGGGCAGAGATCGTCCCCAAGGCCCCTAAATTATGGGGTGCCGCAGGGTTCGGTCTTATCCCCCCTACTATTCAACATCTACATGAAACCGCTGGGAGAGATCATCCGCAGGCACGGGATTAGATACCATCAATATGCGGACGATACTCAATTGTATCTGTCCGCCCCGTGCCAAATCAATGAAGCGGTAGACGTGATGGGCCGGGGTCTTGAGGCCGTTATGGACTGGATGAGGATTAACAAGCTTGTGCTCAACCCGGAAAAGACCGAGTGGCTGTTGTGTTTTCCTCCCAAAGATTTGGCCAATATTCCAACACTCAGGCTGGGGGGTCAAATTTTACACCCCTCAGAGAGGGTCCGCAACTTGGGAGTCCTCCTGGATCCACAGCTGTCATTCGACCACCATTTAACGGCTGTGACCAGGGGGGCATTCGCCCAGGTACGCCTGGTGCGCCAGTTGCGACCCTACCTGAACCGGGAGGCCCTCACAACAGTCACTCGGGCCCTTGTGACCTCTAGGCTGGAATACTGCAATGTGCTCTACATGGGGCTGCCCTTGAGGAGCATCCGGCGACTTCAGATAGTGCAGAACGCAGCCGCGCGAGTGATTGCGGGTGCACCCCGATTCACCCGCATAACACCTATCCTCCGCGAGCTGCGCTGGCTACCTGTCGATCTCCGGATGCGCTTCAAGGTGCTATTAATCACCCATAAAGCCCTACATGGCAGTGGATCTGGATACTTGAGAGACCGCCTTCTGCCGATTACCTCCCTACGACCTATAAGATCCCATAGATTAGGCCTCCTCCGTATCCCATCGGCCAGCCAATGCCGGCTGGCAACTACAAGGAGGAGGGCCTTCTCAGCAGTAGCCCCGACCCTTTGGAACGAACTCCCCGTGGAGATTCGTACCCTCTCCACCGTCCAAGCCTTCCGCATAGCCTTGAAGAACTGGCTCGCCCGTCAGGCCTGGGGATAAGGACCGCTACCCCGCCCGAATGATGAATGAATGTTGTTCACTATTTTATTATATGTTGTCGTTTTAATGTTGTATTCTCCCCCTCCCTGGTTTTTCTGTGAGCCGCCCTGAGTCCCCTCAGGGAAAAGGGCGGCATACAAATGTTAATAAAACCTAAAAAAACCTAAAGACGATCAAACCGGTCAGTCCTACAGGAGATTAGCCCTGATTGCTCTTTAGAAGGCCAGATCCTGAAGAGGCATCTCAAATACTTTGGCCACCTAATGAGAAGGAAGGACTCACTGGAGAAGAGCATTAATGGTGGGAAAGATTGAGGGCAAAAGAAGAAGGGGACGACAGAGAATGAGGTGGTTGGGTGGAATCACCAAAGTAGTAGACATTAGTTTAAATGGACTCTGGAGGATAGTAGGTGTTAGATCGGCAAGAAGCAGCAGGCGAGAGTGAGTTTCAGCACCTCTTATTGCAAGAGTAAGTGACTGCTCTCTGCCGGCTGGGGCAGGGGATGCTTGCGATGCCATCTCGTGCTGTGGTGCAGAGTCTTGGTCCTTGTGCAAAATGGATGCTTGTCCAACAAGGGTTCTCAGGTCCCTTTGTCCTTCATCATCAGTGTTAGATTGGCAAGAAGCAGCAGGCGAGAGACGCGAGTGAGTTTCAGCACCTTTTAAGAGTAAGTGACTACGCTCTGCTGGCTAAGCTACTGGAGCTCGCCTTTTAAGGAGCTCTGGCAGACCAGTCAGCCAATGACAGTAGTTTAAACTTCCCGGGGTTTGGGCAACCAATCCCTGGTGAGCATGTGAAAACATGTAAATTAAGGAGCTCTGGCAGACCAGCCGGCCAATGACAATAGTTTAAACTTCCCGGGGTTTGGGCAACCAATCCCTGGTGAGCATGTGAAAACATGTAAATTAAGGTGCTCCAGCAGCCCAGCTGGCCAATGACAGTTGTTTAAACTTGCCAGAGTTTGGGCAACCAATCATCGGTGAGCATGTGAAAACATGTAAATTTATCAACGTCCGTCTGTACATAACAGTAGAGGACAGGAATGTCTGGAGGAACTTAACCCATGGGGTCGCGATGGGTGGGAGACGAGTTCACAACTAAGAATAACATTTTTAAAAAGAGTGCAGAGAAGAGCAACAAAGATGATTAGGGGACTGGAGACTAAAACATATGAAGAATAGCTGCATGAATTGGGTATGTCTAGTTTAATGAAAAGAAGGAGTCGGGGTGACATGATAGCAGTCTTCCAATATCTCAGGGGCTGCAACAAAGAAAAGGAAGTCAAGCTATTCTCTAAAGCATCTGAAGGCAGGACAAGACACAATGGATAGAAATTAATTAAGGAGAGAAGCAACCTAGAACTAAGGAGAAATTTCCTGACAGCTAGAACAATTAATCAGTGGAACAATTTGCCTCCAGAAGTTGTGGGTTCTCCAATATTGGAGGCTTTTAAGAAGAAATTGGACTGCCATTTGTCTGATTTTCTGATTGAGTTGGACTAAAAGACCTGCAAGGCCCTTTCCAGCACTGTGATTCCGTTAAAACTGTTGAACACATTGGATTTTTCTTTCTGAACCTTGGATGATACTCTTTACAATCTTGAATGGAGTCCGTTTTTGTTCTCTTTTTCCTTGGAGACAGGAAAACTGTCCTGGTCTCCCAGGAAGTTTCTAAAAACAAAAACCCTGCAGCAAATTCCTCCTGGCTATAATTTAACCTGAAAGAAGACAAAAGAGAAGACCAAGGAAGTCTTGTTGAATGGAACTGAGATGATTTTAAAAGAGAGGCAAGAAGAATTAAAGAAATTAATGGCAATGGTTGGTGGGCTGCTTGGAGGTGGTGAAAGGAAGGATGAGCCACAGTGCACAGTGGTTAGAGAGCAGTACTGCAGGCTACTTCTGCTGATCACCAGCTGTCAGCAGTTTGGCAGTTCGAATCTCACCAGGCTCAAGGTTGACTCAGCCTTCCATCCTTCGGAGGTGAGTAAAATGAGGACCCAGATTGTTGGGGGCTGACTCTGTGAACCACTTAGAGGGGGCTGTAAAAGCACTGTGAAGTGGTATATAAGTGCTATTGCTATTAACTTGTTTTCTTCATTCTTTTTCTTCTTCCCTTGATGAAAATATATTTTATTCACAATTAAAAAGGGGGAGAGCTAGTTTAAGAAGCATAATATTGATCATGCTGTACACTTTGATGCCTGCAATTTATTTGCTGTTTAAGGTTGCTAGTTTACTTTGTTAAGACAATGAAAGAACATGTTGTACTACACTTACCCTTTAATAGTAAAAGGAAAATATTTGCACAAAACTAAACTTAATGATTATTCAGTAAGAATTTTGGATGCCTTTAATCAATTACCCAAAAGGGACTTGGTGGCTCAGTGGCTAAGATGCTGAGCTTGTCGATGAGAAAAGTTGGCAGTTCAGCGGTTCGAATCCCTAGCGCCGCATAACGGAATGAGCTCCCATTACTGGTCCCAGCTTCTGCCAACCTAGCAGTTCGCAAGCATGTAAAAATGCAAGTAGAAAAATAGGGACCACTTTTGGTGGGAAGGTAACAGTGTTCCATGCGCCTTCAGTGTTTATTCATGCCAGCCACATGACCACGGAGACATTTTCGGACAGCACTGGCTCTTTGGCTTAGAAACGGAGATGAGTACTGCCCCTTAGAATTGGGAATGACTAGCACGTATGTGTGAGGGGAACCTTTACCTTTAATCAGTTGCCATTTCATGGATAATGGTTGTTTCTAAACTCAGTTCACAACTTGAGACCTAAAATTTCAAGTAATGTTCATCAAATATCAAATTTTGCAAGAAAATTCCAAAGATGCAAAAAAAAAAAAAAAAACCCACTTAATTTTTAGCTGTCTTGAGATTTTGCCATGACATTGGAACTTCAGGGGTTAAAAGAATTTTGTCAAACATCTTTTTTATAAGTCCGAGGAAACTCTTACTTTTCAAATATAATTTCTTCAGAGTTAACAACTTTCTATCTTTGTATTTCCATGTCAGCAGCTCTATACCCGGCATAGTAAATTTCTGTCACATTAAAATGATGCATATTTTTATGCATTAAAATCTTCCTGATTAAAAATTAAGACTCTTTCAATTACAGCTATAGATTGTGGCTGTAAAATATAACACGAAATAGAAACGCAATTAAAAGAGTAGCGAACATTTATGTAAATCAGAATCCCATAGTGGGGTGAATATAATCGGGCGCTCAAATTTGGCCTAAATCAGATTATCCTGTGTCCCCACTCCATCCAGTTCTTGGAAGCAGAGTATTTATACAGAATGCAAATTGGAAAGCTATTCTTCCTATTTCCTTTTCTGATTGCATGTCATCTCCTTTAAAATAAAACAGCCATCCCTGTGAGATCCCAGTATATTAATCTTCTCTTGGACTTCTTGTGTCTTTAAGAATTAAAATTGGATGGCCTTTACTCCCAAGGGACAGGCCTGAAGAAGTCATTCAGCCATCAAATCAATTATCCCCCAGCATCATAGATCTATCAACTCTATTTAAACTCCCTTGAAGAATTAAGGAGATAACCCTTCTTGAACAAATTCTCGCTCTTGTAATTCTCTCCAATTGTTATTTCCCTTGCCCAAAGCTTGACGCCAGAAATCTAATAGCAAATCCCTCATTTAAGGACTGTTTCTAAAAACCGCAATTTGCACACTGTCAGATATTGCATTATCTATGATGGATATGTTCAAACATATCTACACCCCCGTATTAAATTGAGCATTTCTTTTCTTTTTTTCAAAATCATGAGCTGAGGTGGCGCAGTGGTTAGAGTGCAGTACTGCAGGCAACTTCGGCTGACTGCCGGCTGACTGCAATTTGGCAGTTCAAATCTCACCAGGCTCCAGGATGACTCAGCCTTCCATCTTTCTGAGGTGGGTAAAATGAGGAGCCAGAGCGTTGAGGGCAATATGCTGACTTTGTAAACCGCTTAGAGAGGGCTGTAAAAAGCATTATGAAGTGGTATATAAGTCTAAGTGCTATTGCTATCATGGACCCACGTTCTCTGAACTTTCCAATCATCCTCAAATTTGAGGGGCACGCAGATCCATGTTATGTTTAGAAATAGCAAAATGCTCCTGTTCTAAAACCAGAAGCCATCTCGCTCAACCATTATTCTGAAGATGATCTGAGAATATCTACCTACAGTCTTATAAGTTGTTTTTTTCTCCGTTAGGCAGGAAGCATAGAAGGAAGGAAAAGCTGTGAAATTTAGATGGACTGCACATTGCATGATCCCAGCAAATGGATCAAAGAAAAGTTAGAGCAGTGTAAGGGTGTGCCAAGAAAAAATATTTCTAATACTTTGAGTGATACAAAACAATTATTAGGTTAGCTTTCTTCAATCTGACACTCTCCAGATATCTGGGATTCAATTCTCATAATACACAGCATGATCAAGAACGAAGCAATTATGGAGATGGATGTCCATTCAAACTGCAAAGCCACATTTCTGAGATTTTTGAGAACTTTCCTTTCACTATAATTGTACCAAAGTTAGGAAAAAAGGAATATAAATAATGGATTTAGGACCATGGGCAAAATATATCTATAAGCCACTCTGTAAAGGACATTGGCTGAGCTGTGATACTTGTGGGTTCCTTGAGTCACTACTCAAATGCATTTCAGCATTTGTGATTAATGAGATACATTCTAAAAATTTGGAATCTCTTGAGGTAGCTTTTTTTTTTTTTTTTTAACAGAATGAGTGCTGGACCGAGGTGGTATTTGGCAGGTTCTGACCTGTTCTGAAGAACTGGTAAGAGAAATTTTGAGTAATTCAGAGAACCGGTAAATACCCCCTTTGGCTGGCCCTGCCCCCATCTATTCTCTGCCTCCCGAGTCCCAGCTGTTCGGGAGGGAATAGAGATTTTGCAGTAATGGAGGAGAACTACAATCCTGATTCAGCCCAGCCATTTTGACACCCCTTGTATAGGGCTTCTTGCTTGAGTAGAGGGTTGCATTGGGACCTCCAAAGTCCCTTCCAACTCTGTTGTTCTGTTCTGTTCTGGTTAGTGGAGAATACATTGGGTACTTCTCACAGAACATTCTATTTTTTTTAAATAAGTAAATTAACCTTAAGTAAAGAAAGAAGAAAATAATGTTAAAATGATCTAGCAGCTACTGGAAAAAAAATAAGCATATGGATATTGTGATAGATCTTTTCACATCTTGATCTTTTATGGGTAAAAGACAGAGGTGGATTCCTACCAGTTCTCACCTATTCGGTAGAACCGGTTCATCAAATCTACCGAACCGGTTAGAAGAGGTTCCACCAGTGGACCCGGAAAGCAGACCACATCTACAGAAGAGGTTCCAACATTTTTTTTGAAACCCACCACTGGCAAGGACCTTGTAACTTGACAGCTTTAAGACTTGCATGCTTCAATGCCAGAGTTTCTGAAAAGCTACTAGGACCGACCTAAGTACTAATTCATAATTTCATATCCAGTCACATGGGCGGCAAGCCACTCCCACAAAGGAGGCAACACCCACAGAGTAGGTTCCAACAATGTTTGAAACCCACCACTGGTAAAAGAGGTCGGTTATCTGCCTCTACCAGCCAAAATCTTGTCTCCAGTTGTCCTGCTTAACAATAAGGATTAGAATAACCACCAACCTTCACTTTTTAAATATCTCATTAAGCCTTTTAGAGAAAATATCTATACAACCAAAAATAGCAAACAATTAAGAATAATGAGTAAAGCACAAATGAGTAAACAAGGCTTTTAAAAATGTCAAGAAGGTGGTTTGTAGTTTTCTACCATATCATTAGTTATGAATGACCGAATGCATTACTTCTCAACACTAAAATCACTTTTAATAAGCTTTGAACAAGAACAACTATCGGGAACTATGTTCAACGCAGTATAAACTAAAAATGTTACAAGCTGCAAATAGACTGAGTCAAAACTGAGAACCTGTTCTGCTTTATATATCTCAACAAAAGGAAACACGGGTTCTGTACTTAGAAGAAAACCAAATTTTACATAGGTTATAGAGCCATATTAGTCCAAGAATGGTTTTAATTTGAAGTAAATTCAAGGGCATTTTTTTTTTCATGTAGTAAGTTTCAGACCTGGGAACTGTCTTTTGCATTTGGGACTTCTGGCCTGCTACATTCAATGCTGTGGGAAAATGGGAGAGGGGGTTATATGGAGTATGGGAGATATATAGTCTAAATAACATTCCTTTCTCAGAGAGTCAAGGACGTCTTGCCCTGCACCTGGAGGGGTGTGACTGGGAAGCATCTCCAGTTGGGACAGTTCCTAGTTGGACCCTGTGATGGACATGTGGGTGCTGGGCAGGGGTTTGGGCTTTCATTTGGGTGGGGAAAACCTGGATTCTTTCAGATTCAGGTTTTTCCCAGATGTGCCAATATGACATCTCTAATAAAACAGAACTTTGAGGAACTTCTAGCCTCAGAGTCTTCTTTCATTCTTACATTACTTGGAACCCTAACATTAAGTTATCATGGACCCCAAAATAGGTTTTTCAATCTTGGTTTTCCATTCTTCACAGAAGGAATCATGCATCCTTTCCAGACAGAGCCATATGAATCCCGATCTCAAGGTAGTCATAAGTCAGCAACCTACTCAGAGTCCAAAAGATATTAGTCTCATGCTTTCCTGTTGGTGCAATTAACTTTAAAGATGGACTTTTCATCCAGTCTACATCTCAGAACAATATGCAATGACAACATCTTGATAAGGGTGTTGAATTTGAACTCTTAGGGAGAAGCTTTGTCACATTTAGACAGGAAGAGAATAATATGAAGGCCTTGATGTTTACAGATAAAGGCATTATCTAGCTTTTATAATAAGGCATGTTCAGAGAAGCTCAGAGGTGGATTTAACCGGTTCGCACCAGTTCAGGGGAAATTTGGCCTGGTTTGCTGAACTGGTAGTGACCTTTGACTGGCCACACTCCCTGCCTGGTCTCCTGGTCACTACTCGCTCACTCGCCCCATCCACCCTGGTAAAAAAAAATGAATCCCAACACTGGAGAAGCTCTATCATTCAGCAAAGTGAAGCCACAGTCTACGTGGTTCCCAAGTAGTTCTGTTTTCCACCTCGAGGACAAAGTCCAGAAGTGGTTTCCAAGTAGTTCTGTTTTCCACCTCAAGGACAAAGTCCAGAAGTTGTTTCCAAGTAGTTCTGTTTTCCACCTCAAGGACAAAGTCCAGAAGTGGTTTCCAAGTAGTTCTGTTTTCCACCTCAAGGACAAAGTCCAGAAGTTGTTTCCAAGTAGTTCTGTTTTCCACCTCAAGGACAAAGTCCAGAAGTGGTTTCCAAGTAGTAGTAGTTTTGTTGTTCCAAACAAAAGTTTCCCAACTAGAAAGAAAAGAATTATTTGGGGTTGGTTAATTCTTAAGAGGCCAGATTGCAGAGAAAAAAAATCTGTGATACATCTATAATTCTATAATTTGAATATTTTATAACTAAAAAATTCTATAATGTTCTATAATTCCTACCTCATTCTATGATGGATTATCAATAAAGAATCCATTTAGAATCAGGGGAGAGTAGGACATAAACTTTCTCTTTCAGGTACATGATCTATATTAACTAGGAAAACATTAAGTTTTGCTTACAGATGAGTACTTAAACATAACACAGTAGTCATGCTACAAAATATTTAAGGCTCCAAGCGTTCAAATCCCACAAGTGCTAGTGTCTCATTTACATCTTGGTGTTGTCTAATTACAGCCGATCATGTCTCAATGAATCTTAATTCTAAGCAACTCAGACTTCACAGCGAGAAAATAAAAGAACACATCAAAAGAACATATCAGAAGTTAAGAACTCATTATGGGGGGCACAGAAGGGATTAGACTAAATAAGGAAGATGTAGCTCTCCAAAGGTCAGATGGATATGATTTTAAATCTATTTAAAATAAAGGATTTCACACACCCAGAACTGCTTGGTGATAAGGTGGTTAGGTTTTTAGAAGTTAAAAAAAATGATTAGCTAGGATGTATTTGATTGCATTTCAACAAAAGGGTATTAAAATCTTTGGAGGGTTTTAAAAATAATGAGATTCACAAAATGGGATAACCCAGGTTAAATAATATCTCTTCTAGTTTTAAAAAACGGAGAGCAATGTCACAGAGACTTGTATTTATGATTGTCAGAAAGTTAAGCTTCAGAAATATCTTATGCCTGCTTCTTCTATAAGGTGAGCACTGGGATGACATAGAAAAGTTGGTGGAATATGTCTCTCTGACATCATCACACTGACACCATCCACCACTGAGGTCTCCTTGGGTAGCTGTGTAGGTGTAGCTTTTGGGAGATGTTGTTCCTCAACATTGGCTAGAGTCAGGTAGAACTCAAGAGAAATATCTGCAGGGCAAATGTCCATCCATGAAAGAACCACCAAAGGTGACTATTCCTGACTTTCTTTTCTATTTCCCTTTGCTCATTCATTCATTCATTCATTCATTCATTCATTCATTGTGTTGAACATGTACAAGATAACAGGTATACGTATAAACATGGACATGAACAACTAAATGAGTAAAAATAAATACTAACAGTAGGACAGGGACAGTAGGCACACTGGTGCACTTATGCATGCCCCCTTAGGAATGGGGTGAGGTCCACGGTAGACAGTTGAAAGTTGAAGCTGTGGGAGTTAGAGAATGTAACAACAGAGTCAGATAGAGCATTCTAGGCGTTGCCCACTCTGTTGCTGAAGTCATATTTTCTGCAATCAAGTTTGGAGTGGTTAACCTTGATTTAGTATCTATTGTTTGCCCGTGTATTATTGAGGTTGAAGCTAAAGTATTCGTTGACAGGTAGGATGTTGTAGCAGATAATTTTGTGTACTATGCTTAGGTCAAACCACAGGTGGTGTCCAAGCCCAAAATTTCGACCCTGGTGGCGTAAGGGATTCTATTGTGAGGAGTGGCGTACTCTTCTCGTGAAATACCTCTGGACCTGTTCAATTGTATTAATGTCCGATATACAGTGTGGATTCCAGGCAGACGAGCTGTATTCAGGAATTGATCTGGTGAAGGTTTTGTATGCCCGAGTTTGCAGTGCAATGTTACAGGAGAAGAAGCTTAGCAAGATTTGGTAAACAACTCTTAGTGCCTTTTTGGCAATGCTGTTACAATGAGCTCTGGGGCTTAGATCATTTGAGATGAGTATGCCTAGGTCCTTGAGAGAGTGAAGGTCGTATCCACCCAGCTTATATTTGATGTTCTGGTTTTTGTTGCCAATGTGTAGGACAGAGCATTTGTTAGTTGAGATTTGGAATTGCCAACTGTGGGACCATTCTGACACGTGGTCAAGGTCGCTTGGAGCGAGTCCAGAGGTACTTCACAAGGAAAGTCCTCCACTCCTCTACTCACAATGGAATCCCTTATGCCACACGGCTTGAAATTTTGGACCTGGACAACCTAGAACTGCACCACCTACAGTCTAATCTAAGCTTAGTACACAAAATTGCCTGCCCCAATGTCCTACCTGTCAACGACTACTTCAGCTTCGACTGCAATAATACACGGGCAAACAATAGATACAAACTCAAGGTAAACCTCTCCAAACTCAATAGCAGAAAATACGACTTCAGCAACAGAGTGGTCAATGCCTGCAATGTTCTACATGACTCCATTGTTACATCCTCAAACCCCCATAACTTTAACCTTAAACTGTCTAGCGTGGACCTCACCCCTTTCCTAAGAGGTCCATAAAGGGGGTGTCTCTGTCCTATTGTCCCCATTTATTTGTATCCATTTCCTGTGTTCATGTCCTTGTTTATACTTATACCTGTTATCTCGTACATGTTTGACGAACTAACTAACTAAATAAAGAACAAATTGTAGTGAGCTGTTTTATGCATTCTTGAATCTAGAGTTTAAATGCTTTGAAGGAAAGCACTGACCTTACTTAGAATGTGATTTCTGTTTGTTTCTGCTAAATAATATGACTCTTGTAATATAAGTGCTATCTCTTTTGTCAGTAGGACTTCTGTGGTGACAGAGGTAATGATAGAGAAGGGTCTCTTTAAAGATATATTTTGAACCTATGATAAAGATTAGATGCTAAGGAGGTTTGTCTCTTCCAATGCATTGGGGGTGGGGTGGGGGAATCAGGGGGATGGACAAAATGTCTCAGCAGAAATTAAGAGACTGACAGCCTGTTCTTGAAAGCACTTCAGCTATGGCTGCTGTAAATATGCACAAAAGAGTGAATTAGCATCCAGGAATAAAGGCAATAAAACTGGTACTAAGGTGTTCTTAGTATCTCGGTAACATTGTTTTCGATTCTTCCTTTTCCCATCAACTGTAACTTCAATTTTGATGGTCTTAGTAAACCACCTGGCTTTTAATCTCCTTGTGTTATTTCTGCACCCCATAATTGCACAGAGTAAATGATGCACAGAAAAGTACACAGACTGTATCTCTTCACTCTAGAAATGTATAGCTGCATAATAATGGCAGTTACTCGAATAATCCATCCATCTTGACTTTCAAAGTGTCACCTCGGAGATGGATGGTATGTAGCTCAAGGAAGATCCCAGCATGCGCTTGTGGGATTAAAGACCTCAGTCCTTTTTAGAAATTGAAGAGATGGAAGGGCCACAGCAACACTAGATACTCTGCTTTTCAAGAAAAACGACACTTTGTGGGAGATTTCAATTTAACTGAAGCAAAATTGCATTATAGTAAGGCTAATAATTATGCCTGCAATTGTTGGATGAAAGTAGGACCATACTCAGCTTTAACAGATATTGTGCATGATATAGATGTCCTTATAGCTTGTGATGATTCATAGAAGCCCCAGGAGCACAATAGGATCCCTGGTGGCCTAGTGGTTAAAGTATAGTATTGCAGGCAAAACTCTACCCACAGCCTGGAGTTCAATCTTGATGGGACTCGAGATTCTGAAGTTGGAAAAATGAGGACCCAGATCATTGGGGTAGTGGGAAAACAATACTTCTACATTGTAAACCACCCAGAGAATGCTATCAAGTGCTATGGGGTAGTGCATAAGACTAACTGCTACGGCTATTGCTATTTATTGAGCCAAGGTGGCGCAGTGGTTAAATGCAGCACTGCAGGCTACTGCTAGATCAGCAGGTCAGCGGTTCAAATCTCACCGGCTCAGGGTTGACTCAGCCTTCCATCCTTCCGAGGTGGGTAAAATGAGGACCCAGATTGTTGGGGGCAATATGCTGACTCTCTGTAAACCGCTTAGAGAGGCCTGAAAGGCCTATGAAGCGGTATATAAGTCTAACTGCTATTGCTATTTATGGCAGAAGGAATAGATCAGACATCCAGCCCTCCAAGCCCCGTGGAGATTCGTACCCTCACCACCCTCCAGACCTTCCGCACAGCCCTCAGAATCTGGCTATCCCGTCAGGCCTGGGGCTAAGACTGTAACCCGCCCGAATGGTATGAATGTTGTGTTTTTTAATTATGTATTGTCTTATATGTTAAAAAGTTTGTCTCCCCCTCCCCCTTGGATTGTGAGCCGCCCTGAGTCCCCCCAGGGAAAAGGGCGGCATATAAACAAACTTCTATCTATCTATCTATCTATCTATCTATCTATCTATCTATCTATCTATCTATCTATCTATCTATCTATCTATCTATCTATCTATCTATCTAATCTATCTATCTATCTATCTATCTATCTATCTATCTATCTATCTATCTATCTATCTATCTATCTATCTATCTATCTATCTATCTATCTATCTATCTACCTACCTTAGACATTGACAGAGACCAAGTGGAGCAAGTTTTAAGTGTCTGGGTGTTATCATAAAAGAGGAGCTGATCTGGGGCCCTCACATTGCAGCCCTGGTCAAAAAGGCCCAGCAGAGATTATATTACCTGAGACTTCTCAGGAAACAAATGAATGAAAAATTGCAGGTGAGCTTCTACCGCTGCACCATAGAGAGTATTTTAACTTACTGCACCTGCATATGGTTTGCCAATTGCACAGTGGCAGATAGGACAATGCTCCGGAGGGTCAACGTCATTGCCCAGAGGATTATTGGTTGCCCTCTCCCCTCTTTGGAAGAGCTTTATAGCTCCCGCTGCCTTAAGAAAGTTCAAAACATTCTCAAAGATCCATCTCATCCTGGGCAACCCCCTTTTTTTTAACTATTACCATCCGGCAGACGGTACAGGACAATACAAACAAGGAGAAATAGGTTGAAATACAGCTTCTATCCCAGGGCAGTAAATATACTCAACACCAACAACAAAAGGTGGCGCAGTGGTTAAATGCAGCACTGCAGGCTACTGCTAGATCAGCAGGTCAGCGGTTCAAATCTCACCGGCTCAGGGTTGACTCAGCCTTCCATCCTTCCGAGGTGGGTAAAATGAGGACCCAGATTGTTGGGGGCAATATGCTGACTCTCTGTAAACCGCTTAGAGAGGCCTGAAAGGCCTATGAAGCGGTATATAAGTCTACTGCTATTGCTATACTGAATTCTACTGTATAGTGCAATATAAATGCCATATCAGGAGTTTTCAATTCAATTGCATAGAATGTGAAGGATGTGTGTTTGTGTTTCATTTTACAGCTTTCTTACGTCTAATGTACACTGAAGATGGCATTTAGTGTCTTTGTACGAGGTGCAATGACAATAAAGTAAAGTAGAAGTGAAAAATAGGAAATTTCGGCTGGATGCTCCTGTGGAAGGAAAATAGCCTTGAAGGACACGAGGAAGAACAGCTTCCTAATAAAGGCAATGTTCAGATAAGAGACCCTTGAGCTTGGGCCAAAACAATCACTTGAGAAAATGTCTCAGACAAGATAAAAGGAAGGAGATTGAGTACATTCAGACTTGCAAGATTCTGTTACCGTAACTGTTACAAAAAAAGAAAAGGCAACCCTGACTTTATGTCCCATTGCTTTCTTTAGTCTGATTTAACTTCTTGGGCTGATAGCCAATTACCAAGCTAGTAGAAGAAGAGAACCAGGGAGAAAAACCATAAATAAGGTTAGGTTCCCCTAAGAAGAACAAGGGTGTCTCTCTACTAAACAAAGCAGGCAGAAATAATTCGTGCTTCTTGGGCTATACCAGTGATGGTTAACCTTTTGGGTGCCCAAAGCGTGCACACATGAATGCATATGTGTGTGCCCCAATTCCCCAAATGTGACATGAGTGCCCCCTGTGCATGCGCACTTGTGCCCCATTTTGTCTTCCATGTTGGTGCAAGAGAGCCGAGGTGGCGCAGTGGTTAAATGCAGCATTGCAGGCTACTTCAGCTGACTGCAATTCTGCAGTTCGGCTGTTCAAATCTCACCGGCTCAAGGTTGACTCAGCCTTCCATCCTTCCGAGGTGGGTAAAATGAGGACCCAGATTGTTGTTGGGGGCAATATGCTGACTCTGTAAACCGCTTAGAGAGGGCTGAAAGCCCTATGAAGCGGTATATAAGTCTAACTGCTATTGCTATTGCTAAGAGGCTTTCCAGGGGCAAAATGTGGCAAGGGGGGGGAGCTCGCATGGCGCCCTCATGTCCCATTTTGGCTTCCAGGTTGGTGCGGGTGGCAGAACCTGGAGGAGAAACATAGGGTGCACTGGAGGAGGAAACCCATAGAGATCGGGGATGCATGCACAGCAGAGACCCGAACATCAGCTGGCTGGTGGGAGGCGTGCACGCATGCAAGGCGAAGCTGGACTGGGGCGATGGCTGGCATGTCCATAGAGAGGGCTCTGCGTGGCACGCGTGGCATAGGTTCACCATCACGGGGCTGTACTCAAAGGACAGGAGGGAAGTAGACATTACTTCCTGCAACTTCTTCAGACGCCTGTTAATGCAGGCTGAATACGGCAAATTTCCACTTGGCAAGTCACGTGATCTTGCATTGGAGCGTCTGCCTGCTGTTTTGCAAAGTGCGGTCAGCCTTCCCCAGTCTGTTCCATCCGCTAATGTCCGAGTCATGATGCCGTGGTTATGTTTCCTATTTCAGGGCAGCCGTGAAAGATGATTGAAAGGATCCAACCTGCACAAATAGAGTCTAACTAAAGTGCTCCCACTCCTGAAGTGTCATCAAAGATTTGGCATGCATACAATACAGGCTGACAGCACACTGTGGGGGGTGGGGAACTGAAGACAGGAGGGGCGGGGATATTTTACCGCAGACTTGTCAAATCTATGGAGAGGAAAGACCATCAATTCCGGCTTTTCTCAGTTGCTCTCTTTTATTTTTTTTTCAAGGTCTGTTTTATTCCCTATCTGCATGACTTTCAGGTTTAGTAAAATATATATAGGCCATGCAAGAATTTGCACTCACGATTTAAATGCTTTGCTCGTTTTACTCAGGAATAGACCTGTCTTTTTCATCAGCTGTTTTTCTTACATGACTCTGCTTTTCGGAATTATACACCTACTAGCTGGCTACCTGGGCTTTGTGACGAAATCATGAGATCGGGCTATGCAGGAGCCATTGGCTCAGTGGTGGTTGGTGATTGAAACACATAAAGGGATATTGCTCCCGCCACCTTAAGTCCGGAAGCAATTCCATAGATGGAAGGCATAGACATTTTGATTAGGTACCAGTGTTTAGTACTGTAAGGAGCCCCAGACCGCTCCTGAGTGAAGTAATGAAACATTTGCCTGTTTGAATTGAGGTAATGGAATGTGAGGCAACTGGCAGTTGGAACAGAGTTCTTTTCAAGTGGGGAGGGGGAGTAGAATGTCTAACTTGTTAGTATCAGAGCATGTTACTATAAGGCAACTGGCAGTTAGAGCAGAGTTCTTTTCAGGTGAGGAGGGGGAGTAGAATGTCTAACTCCTTAGCATCAGAGAGTGTTAATTACTGTATAAGAATTGCTAATGATCTGATGGTCATTTTCAAAAATGCTTTCTTAGTGAGCACCTAGAAGCCAAGGGGAACATACATGGCAAATTTCAAGATTGTAGGCTTTACAGTTCTGGAGATTTCATGATGAGTGAGTGGTACTTGGCTTTTATATATACAGTATATAGATATGGAAAAAGTTCTACCAGTACCACCATTGGGATACAAAGTTTTAGACCCTTGTTTCTGAAGAATTGCATCAAAGCAATTGTGACTCCATTTCAGTCTGCCCAGTGGTTCAATAAATATGTCCTGCTTAACTTTATATTGAAAATGTAAATCGAGTCACGCAACATGCAAATGGGGGGAGGCAACTTCATTATGACCTAAATAATAATTAGGTGAATCAGATACAGTATTTAGGAGAGAAATGCATGGAACATTTTTCCTGGTTCATTGTGCTCATACACCTTGGATATTTCTTATGGACCTAAATTATAAATCATGGACTGGGTTTTTTATTTCAAACATATTTTTTCTTTGAATCACAGGTATAAAAACACAAGTCCATGGTTTATAATTTAAGTCCACAAGAAATGCATTCCCTGTTCAGTCTAAATAGCATAATCAAGTATATCCCACATTACCGTATTGATGGAAATGTGTATTAATCACGCTGGGACAGTATATCAATTCATAAACAGTTATAGACTGTAATATATTGGGTGTGGATAACTAGATGACAAATGTCTGTTTGGTCATTTCTTTTCTTTTTTTGGTTCATAAGAAATAATACAATACAATAATACAATACAATAGCAGAGTTGGAAGGGACCTTGGAGGTCTTCTAGTCCAACCCCCTGCCTAGGCAGGAAAGCCTATACCATTTCAGACAAATGGCTATCCAGCATCTTCTTAAATACTTCCAGTGTTGGGGCATTCACAACTTGTGGAGGCAAGCTGTTCCACTGATTAATTGTTCTCACTGTCAGGAAATTTCTCCTCAGTTCTAAGTTGTTTCTCTCCTTGATTAGTTTCCACCCATTGCTTCTTGTCCTTCCCTCAGGTGCTTTGGAGAATAGCTTGACTCCCTCTTCTCTGTGGCAGCCCCTGAGATATTGGAACCCTGCTATCATGTCTCCCCTAGTCCTTCTTTTCATTAAACTAGACATACTCAGTTCCTGCAACCGTTTTTCATGTTTTTAGCCTCCAGTCCCCTAATCATCTTTGTTGCTCTTCTCTGCACTCTTTCTAGAGTCTCCATATGTTTTTTACACCATGGAGCCAAAACTGAATGCAGTCTTCCAAGTGCGGCCTTCCCAAGGCATTATAAAGTGGTATTAACACTTCACTTGATCTTGATTCTATCCGTCTGTTTATGTAGATTATTTGCTCAATGCAAATCCAACAATCAGTCACATCAGTTCTGTAAATCCAGGTCCTGTACAAACACAGATAGTCCTCACCTTACAATAGTTACAATAGACTTTATGTGTGAAGAGAAATATAATCATCTTAGAGGTTCCCAGAGTGAGGCAACCATACGAATTAAGCAGCTCCGACCCTCTGGAACGAGCTCCCCGTGGAGATTCGAACCCTCAGCACCCTCCAGGCCTTCCGCATAGCCCTTAAAATCTGGCTGTTCCGACAGGCCTGGGGCTAAAGAGCTTTTGCTCTTTAGCAAAAGAATGGTATGGTTGTTGTGTGCCTTTAAATTGTGTATTGTTTTGTTCGTCTTTTTTATCCCTTATCTGTACCCCCTTCCCTGACTTGGATTGTGAGCCGCCCTGAGTCTCCTTCGGGGAAAATGGCGGCATATAAATGCAATAAATTCAAATTCAAATTCAATTCAAGCTTCAATAGTTTAATTCCTTGTCTGGAAATCATGATTCAGAAGCATCTGAACTATCTCTCCATGTTTCTGTGCCTATAGGATTTAACCTACAAGCTAAGAGAAATATAAGCACTGAAAAATATTTTTTAACAAATTATAAATAGTAATAGTCCATGTCACTAACTTAACAATGGCAGTGGTTCGTTTAACAACTGTGGCAAGAAAGGTCATAAAACAGGGCGAAACTCACTTAACAAATGTCTCACTTAGCAGCAGAAATGTTGGGCTCAGTTGTGATTGTGTGTCAGGGACCACATATCTTTCTTCTTCTTTTCTCTTTTAATGGCCCCATAATCCCTTGCAGGGTGGAGTGTGGGCAACTGAATGCAACTGAATGTTTACTGGCTAGATGCCCTTCCTGTTGCCAATGCAGAGTTTTTGTAGCAGATATATTCTCATTGTGCCCAGAGAAAGAAATATCTGCCTCTATCTAGTATTGAACTCACAGCTTCCTGATGGTGAGGCCAGAGCTCCACCTCTAAATCACCACGCTACTCTCCGGGACTACCTATAGGATACCAATTAAATCCATAGTTTGAATCCATCAGGTTTTTATCAGACCAATCAGGATCAGATCTTTTTTTTTTTCTGATCAGAAAAAAAAGACTAATTTGCACAGAGAGTAAGGAGAACATTTTCATATACTTGAGTTTCTGAATATCATAACGCAAGAGGGAAAAATGGCAACACCTTTCCCTAAAGAGCCGTGGTGGCGCAGTGGGTAGAGTGCAGTACTGCAGGCCACTTCAGCTGACTGCTAGATCAGCAGTTCAGCGGTTCAAATCTCACCGGCTCAGGGTTGACTCAGCCTTCCATCCTTCCGAGGTGGGTAAAATGAGGACCCGGATTGTTGTTGGGGGCAATATGCTGACTCTGTAAACCGCTTAGAGAGGGCTGAAAGCCCTATGAAGCGGTATATAAAAATCTGCTATTGCTATAATTGCTATTGCTAAATGTAAATAACCAGACATTGGCTTCCGGAGATGAATCATGTCCTATCACTGTTTAACTCCTAGCCCTGTCAGGCTCTGCACAGGAACTACAGAGGGATGCAATCTTCTCTTTTGTCTCTAGCCACAATATATCTTATTCTAGCTTTCTCTTTCCAAAGTCCTAATGGACCACTGTTGAATGCAGAATGCTACATTAGATATGGGTCAACGTAATCTAGCTTGGAGGAACATGGTGGCTTAATGGCTAAGACACTGAGCTTGTCGATCAGAAAGGTCAGCAGTTCAGTAGTTCTAATCCCTAGCGCCGCGTAACGGAGTGAGCTCCCATTACTTGTCCTAGCTTCTGCCAACTTAGCAATTCAAAAGCATGTAAAAATGCAAGTAGAAAAATAGGAACTACCTTTGGTGGGAAGGTAGCAGCAATTCGTGCACCTTCGGTATTTGGTCATGCCAGCCACATGACCACGGAGATGTCTTCGGACAGTGCTGGCTCCTTGGCTTTGAAACAGAGATGAATACTGACCCCTAGAGTCAGGAATGACTGCCACATATGTGCAAGGGGAACCTTTACCGTTACCTAATCTAGCTTATTTGTGCTTTTTATACGAAAGTAGTTGGGTTGGTTCATCAATACCCAATCTTCCTCTTTTTTTGGTCAGATTCATATTCGGGCTGCAATTTTTCACATTTTAAGCCCCATCAAGCCACTTTGAATGTCAAACGATTAACTCCTTGGTTCTGAAGGTCAGCTGATGCTAATAGTTTCCCTATGGGCAATAATGCTGGAAGAGAGATGTGTCAAAGATAGAATCGTAGAACTAAATGTTTCACTAAATTCAGATATGATAAAAGAGAGGAAAGGGAAGGGTGAGGGGCGGAAAAACGGAGAGCATAATTTGTTCTTCCCCATTTTTTTGTTTAAGAAATGGAAAAGCATGGGGAAAGCCACATACATGGGTGCGAGGTTGAAAAACAGTCTGTTTACACCTTGTACATTGTTTAAAAAATAATTATTTCTAGAGAAAGTTCTTTGTTTCCATGCTTTTTTTTTCTCATGCCACCAAGGGTAGGAAATGTTGTACTTCAGTGTCAAAGTAACTTTGCTTTTTAAAGTGTAATATCAAAGGAATTACAAACCACGTAATGGTAGAATCTCTGAATGCATTTGGATATATTGGCAACAAAACTAGATTAAAAAAGATTTCGATAAAGGGGTTGGAGAGATTTTCTTCTTTAAGGGAGAAACAAAGGAAGTAACTACTAGAAACTCTATTATATGACTGTCATATCGAATATAAGGCAGGATTTGGAGAAAACATATCATTTTGTGTTCTCCTCTGCTGATCAGTCATTGACAGATGAGGCACTTTGATTGAAAGGTTGAGAGAGGGGAGGGGGTTTATATACAGAGTCTTGTTTGTGGAGTCCTGTGAGTCACAGCACCTCCAGAAGGAAATTCACTACAGTTATTCTACACAGGTATGTGTGTATGTGTGTGTGTAATAGAATAGAATACAATAGATGAATGAAGAATATAATGAAATAGAATAGAATAGTAGAGTACAGTAGAGTAGAGTACAGTAGAATAAGATAGGATAGGATAGAGGAATGAAGAATAGAATAGAATAGAATAGAATAGAATAGAATAGAATAGAATAGGAGTAGAGTAGAGTAGAGTAGAGTAGAGTAGGATAGGATAGGATAGGATAGGATAGGATAGGATAGGATAGGATAGGATAGGATAGTGAAGAATAGAATAGAATAGAATAGAATAGAATAGACCCCTCGGGGGAGGGCCTTCTCTGTGGCTGCTCCGGCCCTCTGGAACGATCTCCCCATGGAGATTCGGACCCTCACCACCCTTCCGGCTTTCCGCAAAGCCACTAAGACCTGGCTGTTCCGGCAGGCCTGGGGCTGATGAGTTCCTGGCCCCACTTAAACTGTTGTGACTGTTGCTCTGTTTTTAACTTGCCTGTTTTGTCTTTTGTTTGTATTTCCCTTCCCCCTTGCTTGTTAGCCGCCCTGAGTCTCTCGGGATAGGGCGGCATACAAATGCAATAAACATTACAACATTACAATAATGGAAAGTACCATGGAAAGAAATTGAGGCAGGAGGAAAGGGGGGGGGAAATAAAAGGAAAGGAAATGTAGTTGAATCTCATTTGTTCCAGCAGCATTCACGCTATCTCTCCATATGGCGCATCTTTATAAACCATCTTTGCTTTCGACACATTCATAAAAATCTTCCATAATTGCCTTTCATTCTTCTTTAGAATCCTAACTTTGTTTTTCCGGGTCTGCTCAATTCTTTTTAGCCATGACTTCCTTGGTCTTCCCCTTCTGCTTGCTTCATTCATTCTTCCTTTCATTATTGATGCCGCAATTCAGTCCTCATTCAGGCTTTTCTGTATGACCAAAGAATCACAATCTATCACTTTCATCCCAAGAATTCTTTTGTATTCAGTCTACATTCATTCAGCACCCATTCATTCTTAACCATTTCTCTTCTTATTTTATCATATTCACATGTTGAGTGCCCCGTTCCCATTGCATTCAACTGACATTTACATTTTCCCAACTTACCTTTCTCTCCTAGGTAAGAAAGTAGGCAAAACAAACTGCTCTGTGTAATCATTTCACTCCAGTTTACAAAACAAAAAACAAAAAAACATCCATGCCCCTGAACAAACTACAGAATACTTATTCATGGCCTTTCTAGTAGAATCTGCACTATTTAAAATTTCCCCATCCCTTTTCTCATCCTTGGTAAGCATTTGACTACACATTTATCTACTTGGTCTAGAGTTTTCTTTTTCTCTTTCTCTCTTTTTCTCTTTCTTTTTCTCTTTCTTTTTCTCTTTCTTTCATTCATTTTTTTGGCATTTATGTATATCTTGCAATGATTCATTCCATTTCTCTTTTAAGTTTGATCCGTTAATTTTCAGATCCATTCTCCTGATTGCACTGTACAACCCATCTAACATCTTCAGCAATCAGTTGGGTGATCAGCCAACAGCATAGGATCGGCTGCAGACAAATTGGTCACATTTACTCCCTCAACTCCCTTGTTATGCCAACGAACTATCCCTTATGCATTTATCCATAGAGACATTAAATAACCAAGGGAACAACAAACTTCCTTCTTTTACTTGTTGCAAAAATGAAAAGTTGGAATGAAACTAAAATGGAAATGCACTCCATGGGAATTGATTAACTGGACATATTTTGCACTCCAGAGAAAAAGGTCTATAATCTTATGCTTTTAAACAATTAAGAATGCTTATCAGACCATTTAAATTGATGAATGGATGGGAGGATACAATATTTGATAGATAGATAGATAGATAGATAGATAGATAGATAGATAGATAGATAGATAGATAGGCAGGCAGGACAGGCAGACAAATATGTATGTATGTATGTATGTATGTATGTATGTATGTATGTATGTATGTATTTAGGTAGGTAGGTAGGTAGGTAGGTAGGTAGGTAGGTAGGTAGGTAGGTAGGTAGATAGATAGATAGATAGATAGATAGATAGATAGATAGATAGATAGATAGATAGATAGATAGATAGATAGATAGATAGATAGATAGATAGATAGATAGATAGCAGTGATGTGCACTCAGGGGAGGCAGGGGAGGCAGAGCCTCACCACTGTCATCATGAAAAGAAAAAAAATGTAAAAGGAAAAAGGCTGAGGTAGTTGCTGCCAGAGTCACAATGGATGACTCTGCTTAGTGCTTAACTGTTTAAAAAAGCCTCTTAAAAAAGTGCCCTCTACAGGAGGAGGCCGGAGAATCACGTGCCTCATTTAGTCTGACTTTATAATCACTCGATCAGAGTTAAGCAAGGGTTAAAAGCAGAAAAATTCCTTATGTAGATGAGGCACGTGGTTCTCTTGCCTCCTCTTGTAGAGGGCACGTTAGAGACTTTTTTAAACAGTTAAACAGAGTCATCCATTGGGGACTGGCAGCAGCTAACCCAGGCTGACCTCAGCAGCCCTTGCCTTTTTCCTTTTATATTTTTTACATTTTCATGATGGCAGGCAAGAGCAGAGTTGAAATCCTCTGTGATTGTGAAATGTCGGACATAGCGGCAGGGCGGCCAAAAGCCACTTTCTTTCTTTTTGCCTCACCAGCCATAAACCTCACTGCACGTCACTGATAAATAGGTAGGTAGGTAGGTAGGTAGGTAGGTAGGTAGGTAGGTAGGTAGGTAGATAGATAGATAGATAGATAGATAGATAGATAGATAGATAGATAGATAGATAGATAGATAGATAGATAGATAAGTAGGTAGGTAGGTAGGTAGGTAGGTAGGTAGGTAGGTAGGTAGGTAGGTAGATGATAGATAGATGATAGATAGATAGATAGATAGATAGATAGATAGATAGATAGATGATAGATAGATAGATAGATAGATAGATAGATAGATAGATAGATAATGATCTTGTGTCTCTTGTGACGAGCCGATTGACAGATGATGGAAGCAGTTAGCTTCCTCCCATAATTGGGGCTTACCAGGGGTTGTGACTCTAAATATATACCTTCTTCCCTGGCTTCAGCTGATAAGGAGGAGACCTGTGGCTTAATGGCTAAGACGTTTGCCTAAGATGCAATACAGCACAGGTTCGAATCCCAGTAAGGGTATGGCTAGCTGATGAGAGCTAAATAGCTTGAAATAGATCTGTACTAGTCTCCCTTTATTTATTTATCAGCACAAATAAAAAAACACATAGATAGATAGATAGATAGATAGATAGATAGATAGATAGATAGATGATAGATAGATAGATAGATAGATAGATAGATAGATAGATAGATGATAGATAGATAGATAGATAGATGACAAACAGAAATTAGAGATTTGACATAGCTATGAAATTTAAAGCTTTATGACTGCTGATTCATCTGAAAACTGGATTTGTTTTTCTTATAAGCAATAGTCTCAGCAGACTGAAAGTTAAATTGTAAGGTCCTAAATGATCTTGCAAGGGGGTGAACACATGTACCCAAGTGATGGGGAATCTCTGGCAGTCCAATTCTTTAAAGGAGACGCATCTTTTCCTAGGATAACAAAACATACTTTTGTGACACCAGAAAAACCCTACAGGAAAAGATTCCATTTAGTAGGAAGAGTTGCAGACAGATACTATCTCCATTCTTCCTTGCTCTCTGAAAAAAAACAACTGTTTTGCCTTTAAATGCAAAGCATTTGACAGTGTGGGCTTATCTCCTCCCACCTATGCCCCAGGATTAAATGTTTTGCACTGTCTTCTTGTAGGATGTTTGGTAAAACTGTAAGGAGCCCTGGTGGCACAGAGGTTAGAATGCAGTATTGCAGGCAAATTCTGCCCACATCCTGGAGTTTGATCAATGGTGAAATGCATTTTTTTTAATACTGGTTCTGTGTGCGTGGCTTGGTGGCCCTGGCACTGCTTGGTGGGCATGGCAGAGGAAGCAGAGGAAGGATACTGCAAAATTTCCATTCCCACCCCATTCCAGGGGAAGTGTACTGCAAAATATCCATTCCCACCCTACCCTGGGGACAGCCAGAGGTGGCATTCACCGGTTCTCTGAACTACTTGGAAAAAAGAGGGAGTCAAACTATTTTCCAAGGCACCTGAGGGTAGAACAAGAAGCAATGGGTGGAAACTAATCAAGGAGAGAAGCAACTTAGAACTGAGGAGAAATTTCCTGACGGTTAGAACAATTAATCAGTGGAACAACTTCCCTCCAGAAGTTGTGAATTCTCCAACATCAGAAGTCTTTAAGAAGATGTTGGATAGCCATTTGTCTGAAAAGGTATAGGGTTGCCTGCCTAGGCAGGGGGTTGGACTAGAAGACCTCCAAGATCCCTTCCAACTCTGCTATTGTATTGTATTGTATACATTACAGCTGAAGCAAATAAAATGTTACTTAAAATCTCTGCTACCGGTACTCCGAACTACTTAAAATGTCTGCTAATGGTTCTCCAGAACCTGTCAGAACCCTGCTGGATTCCACCCCTGAGTTTGATCCAGATGAGCTTCAAAGTTGACTCAGCCTGCCATCCTTGTGAGGTCAGTAAAATGAGGACCCAGATTGTTGGGGGCAATAGGCTGACATTGGAAACCACTCAGAGAGTGCGGTACAACACTACGGAGCTGTATAGAAGTCTAAGTGCTATTGCTCTTAAGTAGCTGCATTGTCATCTTCCATTAAAATAAATTCCTTTGGCACCATGAAGGGGAGGGATTTTTTTTTTCTATATCCAAGATCAAGAGGTTTTTTTCGTGTGTGTGCCTTTTTAAAACTCAGGGTGAAGCCTTCATTGTCTGCACTGGTATTTGCTCAATCAATATCCCCAGAAGAAACGAAATCAATATAATGATGATATCATATGTACAAATGCAGAGCAGCAGCGCGATCGTTTTAAAAAGGGCCTCCCAATCTACTGAGATTGAAACGGCTCTTTTTACAAAAAACCTCAGTCCCCACCAATCCAGGAGGGGTTTGAGAATATTTGGGGAGCTGGAATTACCTTCCTTTGAGATCTGTACATTTGACCCGGGGGTCCACTTTAATGCGTTTATCTCCATGTTTTCTTAGCAATCCTAATTTTGCTTTAAGGTTCACCCAGAAAGACTCTGGAACTTTTAAAAAAAAGTGAAGAAAAAAGGATAATGGATAACTGAGCCATTGCATCCAAAATCTTTCCCGAATTAGGATTTTTGATGAGATTCCTTAAAAAAAAAAAACATTACTTTTGATGGGTGCTTTGCTAGCCAGTATTCACTCACCTTTTGCTATAATTCAACTTTTCTGAGAATGAGCAGTAGGCTAAAGGTTTTGTATCTCCAATCAATAGCACGTCATATTCAGAGAGAAGTCACCTCAGTCTTACTACCAATAATGAATTCCCTATTGAAATAGGTTCTTCAAAGGCAGTCTTGCTTGGGATTTGTGTCTATGTGTATTTTTGTGTGTTGTGAGTAGCAGTTATAGCTGTCAGGCCTGCAGCCATCTTTTCCTTTGGATCTTTGGCCTGCCACACTTTCGATTATTCTACTATGCATCTTCTATTGTGGGAAAATGGGAGGGGGGATTGTACAGAGTTAGATGCTATGTAGTCATAACAAAATTATTTCTAGAAAGCCAAGGTCATCCTTTGTCTTCACACCTCTGCACCAGACCAGAATTAGATTGGTGGAGCTGTCAGCCTGGCAGTGGGAGATTGGACCATGTGATGGACTTGTGGGTGTGGGGACAAGATCTTGAACTTTCAACTGGGTGGGGAAAACAGGGACGCTTTCAGATTCAGGTTTGCCCAGATGTGCCAACATGGCTCCCTTAATAAATTGGAACCCTTTGTCTTGGACTCTGATTTACTTTTGGATGCTATTTGAAACCTTTACATTAACCCGAATCGTCAGTTGCAACAGTTCATTTGTTAGAACAATTACGATTTGCAATACAAGATTTTTGCAAGTCAGTTTTCAGCTAGGATTCAGAGAAGGTATGAAGAATACCAGCAGCTGGACTGCTTGGGAAGTTGCCAGTATCCTTCCCCAATCATTTGGATGGTCCAAAACTTGAGATGTTGCCAGACAGCTGCATATAGATACCTTAAATTGCCCATCAGGTTCTATCTCACTGTCATGCCAGGACGTTATGATGAATTGAAAACTTGACCAATGCTAATCAGGTCCATTTGAAATGAGATGACCTCTTAGGAGGCCATTGAGAGAGGTGTCCTCCTTAACATCAATCTCACTTTGGGTTGGAAGTTCTGACCTTTTGCCCAACTGTTGACAGTGTAGCAAGAAGCCTTTAGTGGGCACTGTTTCTCTATTCAGAGATCCGAAGCCAGCAATGGATGTTGTGCCTACCAGTTCTACCCTTTCCTGATTTGTATGTTTGTTTGTTTGTCAAACATGTACAAGGTAACAAGTATAGGTATGAACATAAACATGAACCAAGGAAGTAAATACAGATGAATGGGGAAAGTAAGACAGGGATGGTAGGCACCGCTGGTACGCTTTTGCACGCCCCCTTTATGGACCTCTTAAGAATGGGGTGAGGTCCACAGTAGACAGTTGGAGATTGAAGCTGTGAGGGTTTGTAGCCGTAACAACGGAGTCAGGTAGAGCATTTCAGGCGTTGACCACTCTGTTGACGAAGTCGTATTTTCTGCAATCGAGTTTGAAGCAGTTTGCCTTCAGTTTGTGTCGATTGTTGGCCCATGTATTATTGTGGTTGAAGCTGAAGAAGTTGTTGACAGGCAAGACATTGCAGCAGACAATTTTGTGTATTATGCTTAGATCAGACTTGCAGGCGGTGTAGTTCCAGATTGTCCAAGCCCAAATTTTCAAGACTGGTGGCATCAGGGATTCTACTGTGAGCAGAGGAGTGGAGGACTCTTCTCGTGAAATACCTCTGGAGTTGTTCAATTGTATTAATGTCTGATATACAGTGTGGATTCCAGGCAATTTTGTGTACTGTGCTTAGATCAACCTGCGGGCAGCACAGTTCCGGATTGTCCAAGCCTAAAATTTCAAGCCTGGTGGCTTCAGGGATTCTATTATGAGTGGAGAGGAGTGAAGGATTCTTCTCAAGAAATACCTCTGAATTGTAGACGTTCAGCTGGGAGTTCAGTGTTATTGCATTGCCATGCTAATTTCAGCCTGATGGAACGAAGTGAGCCCATCTTGGGGGACTGGGATGTGTGTCTCATTATTCTGACTAACTATTTGCTCTCAGCTGGACTGCGACTCTTGAACTAATCCCACTGATTTACAGTGTGCCATTTCGACAGCAGCCTCTGCTTATGGCCTGGACGGATCACCCAAGAGCAGCTATGGTGGTGAAGCTAATCATGGAAATGGTCTCTCCAGGTAAAAACACGGCACCAATTTAACCGCTGAATACCTTCCAGATGACCACATTAATAAATTCTCCTCTACCCGAACTGGTCTTATTAGCACGGCCATTCTGCTTTTGCTGGTAAAAAATCCCCTGCAAGGTTCCCACTACCGTTTCTTTAATTTTATAACATCAGAGCATCTATTTAAATTTCAACAAGGTCAATGAGAAGATGGGGGGAGATGAAATACTCTTTGCCTTTGCATCTGACCACGTTCTGCCATTTTTTTTTGACATTGACACGTATCACATCTCAAGACTGGCCTCTCTGGAATTAATGAGGCTTCTTGCTGAGAAGGACCACTTGAATGTGTCAACATGAGAAAAAGGTGACAGCCAGCCACAGCCCAACAGAACCAGATGTACATTAATAAATATAGCCTCCGATCCCAGAATCCCCACTGCTTAATTGAATGGAGGGAGAGTGGGGATTTTTTTGACTACCTCATCCTTTGCATTTTTAATAGTGTCATCTTTATTAGCGGCAATATAACTTTCACATTATTTCCATTTGTTTTGACATGATAATGTAGTCTCTGCAGACTCGCACTGACACCATTTCATTTTGTCTTGATTTTGTAACCATCCCCTTGACATCTCCGCCGACTGATTTAATGCCGTTCTGACATTGTAATGAGCTCTTCCTA
Source organism: Thamnophis sirtalis (assembly GCF_051295495.1). Taxonomy (NCBI): domain Eukaryota; kingdom Metazoa; phylum Chordata; class Lepidosauria; order Squamata; family Natricidae; genus Thamnophis; species Thamnophis sirtalis. The sequence goes on from NW_028261392.1 coordinate 10,496,471, forward strand.
CAGAATTGCATTGACATCTTCTGGGGGAAATTTGGGATGGCAAGAAGTTCCCACCAAAGGGGAAGAGATCATGCCATTGTTAACGAAATGCCATCACCTCTCACACCCAGGGGGCTTAGTTTTCTCTTCAGGTATTCCTCTCCTCCCCCCCAAAGGGATATTTGTTTAAGTACAATACATTTCAGCTCCTAGAAGAATGATCCTGAATGCATCAAAGCATATTTTTGGCAAGCTAGCAGGATGAAAACTAGCTGCTAAATTCTAGGATTGGGCAAATCTTTTGAAACAGGTGCTTCAAAATCCAGGCAAGGACACACACAGACCACCTTTTCTGCATATATTAAGCATGTGCATCTTTTCCAACGCTCGTACAGCTGTTTTAGAAGCTGTTTCCATTTGTCTTCACATATGTAAACATGCAAGTTCATATGTATGCTATTTGTTGTGGCCCGCCAGTGGCCAGTGGTGCTGGCAGCAGACCCGGGCAGTGAGGAAGTTGGGGAGGAACACGAGCCAGTCCTGGAGTCTGGGGAAGGCTCTGATGGGTGCTCTGCATTAGAAACAGAGATGGGGCCAGGGCCATCCAACATTTATCAGCTACTTTCAGAGTTGGAGATAAGTGGAGCAGAAGAACAGCTGGAGCCTGTTCCTGATGCACACATGCACAGAACTGTCAGGAGAAGGGAACAATTAAGGAACAGCAGTCGACTCGGGAATAAAGCACAAGTGGATATTGAATGGCCCCTCTCATAGGGAATAAATAGGAGCAAATGGGGAGTGGTGTTTGCAGGAGACAATTAGTTTGTTTATTATTGTGAAGATTTGCTTATCTGAGTTTGTGCCTTACAGAGACTCTTTGCCAGGTATTTCATTGTACACTAGAAGCGCTCGGCCTTGCAACCATCCAAGGACTGATAAGGTCTGTTGTTGCAATTAAACCTTGAAAGACTTATTGCCAGGACTTTTGCGGATGTGGGTGCTAGGAATTCACATTAACCAAATAAAAAGGTTAAGGAGTCTGCTTTCGTGATTCTATTAAGCCTAGGTCAGAACATTATGCCAGAGATGCAGAGTGATCCATGGGACACTTCTAAAGTCTCCATATGAAAAGGGGGCACTGAATTAAGGATGACCAATGAGCTTCAATAGTCATCTTTTTTAGGACAGGACAGGACACCCTCCAACCAGGGTTGAAATCCAGCAGGTTCTGACAGGTTCTGGAGAACCAATAGCAGGAAATTTTGAGTAGTTTGGAGAGCTGGCAAATATCACCTCTGACTGGCCCCAGAGTGGGGTGGGAATCGAGATTTTGCAAAATCCTTCCCCTGGAGTGAGGAGGATATGGAGATTTTTGCAATATCCTTCCCCTGGAGTGGGGTGGGAATTGAGTGTTGCAATATCCTTCCCCTGGAGTGGGGTGGGAATGGAGATTTTGCAGTATCCTTCCCCTGGAGTGGGGTGGGAATGGGGATTTTGCAGTATCCTTCCCCTGGAGTGGGGTGGGAATGGAGATTTTGCAGTATCCCTCCCCTGGAGTGGGGAGGGAATGGGGATTTTGCAGTATCCTTCCCCTGCCACGCCCACCAAGCCACACCCACAGAACCGGTAGTAATTTTTTTTTGAATTTCATCACTACCTCCAACCAGTGCAGCAAGCAACACATCAGTATTGTGTCATTTAAGGGGATAAACCTACTTGTAAGGAATGTACTTGTAGTCTGCAACCTTTCTGTCAATGGGTCACAAGAATAGAAGGATAGGAATCAAGAGAGAAACCTAACAGAGCATTGAATCAGATTCCTGCTGAGTTTCAATAAAGTGATTTGAGTCACATATCAAAAGCTGTATCTGGTAATTGTGGTAGAAACACAAACAAAGGTAACACAGAGTGTCAGAAAAAGGCAGATGCGCCAACTGCATAAAATGGATTTTTTTAAAAAAAATAATCTATGTCAACTCTCATTAGAATAGTGCTGTCTATTAAAATGCCTCTGAGTATGATTAAAATTGAATCAATATTCAATAAAGGGGCAAAATAATATATATATCATAAGCCAGTATGTACGATTAACAAAAGTTTGTTTCTGGTCTAAAATTATCTTTGAGACAAGGTCAAGCAAAGTTAATACATTGAAGCATAATTATTTCATAATTTATTGTGACAAGTATATTGAGGCAAGGAGCTATAATTGTACACAGGTTCTTTTTCCCGTGTTTTTCTTAAATAGTACGTTCAATATGTCATTTATACTGAAATAATTTCATACAAAGTGTTCATATCCGTCGCTACGAAGCCAAATATATTTACAATTCCTTCCTTCCTTTCTTTCTTCCTTTCCTTCCCTCTCTCCCTCCCTCCTTCCTTCATTCTTTCCTTTATCACAGTTCCAGGTAACACCCCCCAACAAAAGAAGAAAAAGTTCAATTTTATTAGAGATGTCATATTGGCACATCTGGGAAAACCCGAATCTGAAAGTTTCCAGATTTTCCCCACTCAAAAGAAAGTTCAAGTCCTTGCCAAGCACCCACATGTCCATCCCATGGTCCAATCAGACACCGTCCAAAACTGGAGACGCCTCCCAGTCACACCATCGCAACTGCAGGGCAAGTTGTCCTTGACTCTCTGAAAAAGGAATGTTATTTAGACTATATATCTCTCATACTCCATATAATCCCTCCTCCCATTTTCCCACACTAGAAAATGTGGGAGGCCCAAATGTAAAGGATGGCTTCCAGGTCTGACCCTTCCTTCCTTCCTTCCTTCCTTCCTTCCTTCCTTCCTTCCTTCCTTCCTTCCTCCCTCCCTCCCTCCCTCCCTCCCTCCCTTCCTTTTCTACAAAAACAATCTATTTATTCTATTATCTTGGGGCAGGGAGCTGGGAGAGGAAGACTAGGGAGCCAATCCTTTTCTAGCTTTATTTTCTATTTCAGCTTGTATGTTTATTTGCTGTTTTACTTGGTTCCCACTAGAACTAGCTTGACTTTGTTTATGATCACAGATGTTTTATCTGATTTGAATTCTGCTAGAGGTAAATTAATAAGATTGATGCAATGCCTCATTTTGGGTAGCCCTATTGGCAATTATGAAACAAATGCTTGCAAAGCATTTTCAAATCATTCAACCAAAAATGTATTTACAGCTGTCCAAGGTATCCTTGTATTGGAAACAAAGAGAATATATAATACTAGCTGGATACCCCTGCTTCGTGATGAAACTATGTGATCAGGCAATGCAGGAGAAATTCTGGTTCACTCCAGTTCAATCCATTGGCTCAGTGGTCATCAGTGATTGAAACACATAAGGGAATATTGCTCCCTCTGCCTAGAATCCAGAAGCAGTTCCATAGGTAGAATATGTGGACATCTTAGTGAGGTACCGACATTTAGTACTGTAAGGAGCCCCAGACCGCTCCAGAGTGAAGGAGAGGAACTTCTGCCAGTTTGAACTGAGGTAAAGGAATGTGAGGCAACTGGCAGTTGGAACAGAGTTCTTTTCAGTTGGGGAGGGGGAGTAGAACTCCTTAGAATCAGAACGTGTTAATATAAGGCAACTGGCAAGTGTGTTAATTACTGTATAAGAAATACCAATGATTTGATGGTCATTTTGACAACTCCTTTCTTAGCAAGCACCTAGAAGCCAAGAGGAACATATGTGCCAAATTTCAAGTTTGTAGGCTTTACGGTTCTGGAGATTTCGTAATGAGTAAGTGGTATTTGCCATATATATAAGACCCGACTACAACAAGACCAGCATACCTACACCTGTGAATACATACATACGTACGTACGTACGTACATACATACATACATACATACATGTGTGTGTACATATATGTACATATGTACATACATATACATATACATATACATATACACATACACATACACATACACATACACATACACATACACATACACATACACATACACATACACATACACATACACACACACACACACATACACACATACACACATACACACACATACACACATACACACACATACACACATACACACATACACATGCATGCATACATACATATGTGTATATATATATGTATATATGTGTGTACATATATGTACATACATATATACATACATACATATACATATACACATACACATACACATACACATACACATACACATATACACATATACACATATACACATATACTTATACACACATACACACATACACACATACACACATACACACATACACACATACATACATACATACATTAGATAGACAGAGAGAGACAGAGACAAAGACAGACACAGAGAGACAGAGAGAGAGAGAGAGACAAACACAGAGAAATGCAGAACTGCTCAGTCTAGATAACACATTTCAGGAACATCACAAATCAAAATATTTGCTTTTTAAAGTAAACTAAGTAAACTGGCCACTGACTAACTAGCATCGATACACGGCAAAACAAAGTTATTTCTCCCTCAGTTGAGGAGAACACAATGTGTTCAATTCACAGAATTTCTTATTCAGTTGACTTCCCCTGAGGGGGAGAAACACATTAATTGATTTCTCATTACTTGATTATTCAATAGATTGCTGAACACTTCATGATTTGCAGCAAAACTCTTCCAAAAAGTATTTGCATCTATAGTGATCAATGCAAAAGTTTTGTCTGTAACAGTCAGTCTTTGATTCCCAATTCATAGGTCCAGGTCATGTACACAGGTTCAGGGAAATTTATCTGTCAGTAATCCCTTAATCATTATTACAAATACATTAGACAGAGGAACACGTCAATCAATATATTCCTCATATAGGATTATGTTTAGAGATTTTCTCCAGGAAGAAAATCCTGGGACTATAATTCCAGTTGCTTGCTGGCTGTAGGAAGCCACAATATTTGTTGTTTCCTTTGTCATCCAGTCACACAGGTTTGTCTCTTAGTCTCTGAAATGTTTCTGTTGACCTTTTCGCTCTAATGTACAATTCCTAGGGTGGCTTACAACAATAGAATCTCAATTAGAAGACCATAAAACATTCTATAAAAGGAAAATATTCTGACCTTTGGATGTTTCATTCCAACCTCTTTTCCACTTGACACTATGAATTTCCTACTTGATTCCCAATGGATCAATACTCCCAGAAAAATTTATCAACTGAATCAGATCAGAGCCAATACACACAGGTCTAGTGCATATTCTCCTGACCTAGTTCCCCAGCAGCACGAAGCCAAGTCCTCATCCCGATAAACTCCTTTTATTTAATTTACAGTGAATTCCTCTCCAGCAAAGTCCCATCCCACAATTTTTCAAGTTAATTCACAAATACCGACCTTTATCAGGCTTGGAGAGTGGCTGGGACAATATCTTTCAGGTGCTGCAACACTTGGCAAGAATGCAAGAATGAACTAATTGCCTCCTGCAAATATCCCACCACTTTCACTCCTCTTCTATTCCCTCTGGGGGAGGCCATTCACTGTTCACCTGTTGCCTTACTCCCAAGTCGACCCTTGTTTCTTAGCTGTTCCCTTCATCTGGCAGCTCTGCACATGTGCACACTGGGAACAGGCTCCCATTGGTCTTCTGCCCCACTGATGTCTGACTCTGAGGATAGTTTATAACTGTCAGACAGCCCTGGCCCCATCTCTACCTCCAATGCAGAGCACTCGTCAGAGCCTTCCCCAGACTCCAAGACTGGCCCATGTTCCTCCCCAACCTCCTCACTGTTCGAATCTGCTGCTAGCTCTGCTGGCCACTGATGGACCACAACACAAATATCACTTCTCACCCACCAATAAACAGGGTGATTTTCTCAACCACTTTTCCACATTTTATGTTAGAGGAGATAGCAACTCCAGAATATGTTCACCTGCTGGATTTATGAATCAGTGAGGGTCTCCATCTGAAGACCTCATTCATGGACCATGGCCTAGTCAGTAGGTTCCTGATCAAATCTAACATGTTTTGATATTTACATCGTGTTGGCAAGCCTGGAAAGAATAACTGCAGTTTGTACTATGCAACCTCAAAGCCCGAACGAAAGAATATTGGTTAAGATCAAAAAGCAAGATAGAAAGTTGGTAGCTGAATAATATAGAAATATGACAACACAGCCAGTGAAAATAAATGGGAGTAACTAATATCTCTATAAAAAATGAACCAGAGATGGAAAAATAAATATTAAATGTGTCATAAATTTATTTTATAACCCCCACAGTTAGTTACTGAGTTAACAAAAACATTGCCTTGTGTTCCGATAAGGGGAGCTGCCAGTAAGAAAAATCGCTGTAGATAAAGTTGCAACAGGTCATACTATGAATTTAGAACATAAAAGCACAAGGGCAGGAAATATGGGACGCTGCAACATTTTTTAGCTGTTAAATAAAGTTAATAACATTCTCAGCTTGATAAGCTACCCTAGTGCTTTCAAGTAAAGATGTCTGAAATACCAGTGATTTTTCCCCCCATTTTCATGGTGTAAATATCTCCATCTTGGCACTCACAGATAGAACGTGCACAAGTACCAGATTTTACAGTCAAGAAGCAATTGTGCATATCATGCCCAACAGTGATTTGGACTGGCAGATGAAAGAATGAATGGAGATAAGTGCACAACTATAGCAAACGCATAGGAAGTAATTCCTAATTAAACAAAATATCTGGGCGATTAAATATAAAATGACACGAGCTCTGTTCTTTTGAATGGATAACAATGTTAGTTGTCTCTGTCTTTCTCCAGTTATTAGTTACTGGGAAACCTGATAGCATTATTCCAATATTTGTGGGTGGCCACAAAGAAGAGGGGGTCAACTCATTTTCCAAAGAACCAGATGGCAAGACAAGAAACAATGGATGGAAACTGAAGGAAATGATATTAAGTTACTCTTTTATAAAATGTTAAAAGGTTACTTTTGTATTATTTTACAATGTTAAATGTATAAGCAATTATATTATTGCCTAAAATATGTAATACGTTACTGTGCTTTTGCTAACCACAAAATATGTTCAGTTAGCAGGACAAGATAACATTTGTTATTCCAAGTTGCTTACAGGCGTCTACGTACAAGTTAGATAGGAACCCATCTGCTCAGATGAAAGGCACGAGAAAGAAACCAAATAAGAGATAGGGGCCTCTCAAGAAATTGTCAAGTTGACCCTTTAGAATATGGAATGATGAAATAAATGATGTAAAAGAATGACCAGGAAAGGGAGAGTTTCTTAGGAGTAGAGTCTATAAAATGTATTGTTTGGATACTATTCTTTGCTTGTACTCGATCCACTTGGGAGGAGACTTGGAGGCTGCCTTTGCAAATGCCTTTTATTTTTCTGTAAATAAACCTTTTTGAATTGTGAACCACACTTGTCTCTGTGTTATGAGGATTTAATAATTGGGTTTTTATCTCAAAAAACAACAACAACAACAACAACAACAACAACAACAACAACAACCCCTAATCAAGGAGAGAAACAATCCAGAATTCAGGAGAAATTTCCTAACAGTGACAACAATTAACCAGTGGAATGGCTTGCCTTCAGAAGTTGTGAGTTCCCCATCATTGGAGGCTTTTAAGAAGAGACTGGACAGTCACTTGTATGAAATGGTATCAGGTCTCCTACTTGAGCAGGGAGTTGGACCAGAAGACCTCCAATGTCCTTTGCAATGCTGTTATTCTATATTCTATGGTCTAGTGCAAATGTTGCACAGCTAAACAGAACATGTGTTTATATAGCTTGAGTGCTCACCAAAGGGTATATAAACCAACCAGTCAAGAAAAAAAATAAATACAAGGAAAAAAATTACCTCCACTTTTGTGTGAAAAATGTACTGGACTTGTAAGAACAATATACATACACTATATAGACAGTACTTAACTCTATGTAACTGAACCATAGCGATATGCTGGATTTTCTTTTTAGCCTACTGAAGTTCCCCACCCTCTCAAACTTAGTGACACAAACACCTGCTTTCAGAAGAGCTGGGAGGGATCTCCTAGTTCATATATAGAGCCGTGGTGGTGCAGTGGTTAGAGTGCAGTATTGCAAGCTACTTCTGCTGATCACCGGCTGCCAGGAGTTTGGCAGATCGAATCTCACCAGGCTCAAGGTTGACCCAGCCTTCCATCCTTCCAAGGTGGGTAAAATGAAGACCCAGATTGTTGGGGGTAAGAGGCTGACTCTGTAAACTGCTTAGAGAGGGCTGTAAAGCACTGTGAAGTGGTGTATAAGTCTAAGTGCTATAGCTATATGATTGCACCAGTAACTGATTTGCCATCTCCAGACCTCTTTATCAGTGAGAACATTACAAGAAGCTTGTGTTCAGAGAATCACACAACCATCCTCAACCATCTTGGATTTTTAGTACAATGAAGCCAGTTTGGTGAAGTTGGCCATAATTATAACTCTAGTTTTTATCTGAAATTAAAAGTTGGTAGAGTGTGAACAGGAAGACAGTACATGGAAGGAGATAGAAGGTATCTGAATTAAGTTAGACTCAACAAGATGCTTGAGCTCAAGTTATTTAATGGTGGTCATATGTCTATTACAAATTCTCAGGGATAGCAGAAATCCAACTGTCCTTAGTACCATGGGCACCCAAAACAGGAAAATTCATCAACTCAATACAATCCTTCCATCTACCTCCAACCATAGAATCAGAACCTATCTTTCCATTCATGGTATTGGACCTGGGTACTTGAGGGACCGCCTGCTGCCAATTACCTCCAATAGACCGATTAGATCCCACAGATTAGGCCTCCTCCGAATTCCATCCACCGGCCAATGCCGACTGGCGACTACCCGGAGGAGAGCCTTCTCTGTGGCTGCTCCGACCCTCTGGAACGAACTCCCCATGGAGATTTGAACCCTCACCACCCTCCAGGCCTTCAGCAAAGCCCTTAAAACCTGGCTATTCTGGCAGGCCTGGGGCTAAAGAGCTTCTGCCCCCCTTCTCGAATGGTATGGTTGTTGTGTGTTTTAAATTGTGTATTGTTGTTTGTCTTTTTATCCCCTGTTTGTACCTCCTTTCCCTTGATTGAGTTGTGAGCCGCCCTGAGTCCCCTTCGGGGAAAAGGGCGGCATATAAATGAAATAAATCCTAATCCTAATCCATTCCCCATTGCCATCAGACCTGATGAAACTTTGGGATTTTTTTTATTTTTTATTTTTTGGATATAACATAGATTTAGATAATTGTCAAAAACTTCAGAAAAGAAACTATAAATTGACGATGGCAACTACATATAAAGAAAATTTGTATAAAATGTTTCATAGCTGGCATTTACTACTGGCAAGGCTAGCAAAAAATGTTTAAAAACATGTCTACCAAACGTTGGAAATGTAATAAAATATCGGGCACATATTATCACATGTGGTAGACTTGCCCAAAAGCAAAAAAAGAGGACTAAAATGCATACATGGTTAGAAAAAATGTTAAGACAGGATATAGACTCTAAGCCAGTAGTATTAGTTAAGAATAATACCAGAACCATATGATAATCGGAATGCATATTTAATATTACATGTGTTGACAGCAGCAAGAATTGTATTTGCACAATTCTTGTAATTCTCAGGTAAACAAATTTACAATTCTCAAATAAAAAAAAAATACCTGGCACATATTCCCATATGTGGTGGACCTGTCTAAAGACAAGGAAATTTGGGATACAAATCGATATATGGTTAGAAAAACTGACCAGACAATATATAGAGTTTAAGCCAGAATTATTTTTATTAGGCATTATATCAGATGGCTATGATAAAGGGACAGTATACCGAATATTACACATCTTGACCACAGCAAGGATTGCATATGCACAGCAGTGGAAGGGCGAAAACACCCCTCCAGAGGAGGAAACGATAAGAAAGATACTAGTCTGTGTGGAAATGAACAGAGTAACGCTAAAAATAAAACATAAAGGAGATACAGAATACTATGCTACATGGAATAATTTCTATCAAAGGTTAGAAACACGAGGTAGAAGTTGGAATGTGAAAGAATCAGGTTAGGTGGACAAGGAAAGAGACATTAAGTATGTATTAGAACATACCGTATTTTTTGGAGTATAAGACACACCTTTTTTCCTCAAAAAAGAGGCTGAAAATCTTGGGTGATCTTATACACCAAATACACCATTTTTTGCCTTCCTAAGCCCCGCCCCCTTCACAAAATGGCCATGCATACCCTTATGGAGGCTTTCAGAGCTCCTGGGGGCTGAGGAAGGCAAAAATGAGCAAAAATGGGCTGTTTTTTGCCTCCCTAGCCCCCAGCAGCACTCTATAAGCCTCCATAAGGCTATGCATGCAATGTTTTTGACCAAAAATGGGCCATTTTTTGCTCGTTTTTGCCCCCCCCCCAGGAGCACTCTGCAAGCCCCCTCCCCCCAAGGCTATTCATGCCTCTTAAAAAAGGGCCCATTTTTGCAAAAAAAAAACCAGAGTGTTTTTGGGAGGTTTGCAGAGTGCAATTTTTTTTTGAAAGTTCTTTAACTGATTGATGAGAACTACATTGATCAAGTGCTGTGCCAGCAGAAACAAAGTCTTGGGTGCTGCAGATTGTCAGTGATTTCCTTCTCCAGCACATGGATAAATACACCTGGAAACATCTACCTACCTTCTCTCTCTCTCTCTCTTTCTCTCTCTCTCTCTCTCTCTCCTGTCTCTCCTACCTTACTGTATTTCTCTCTTTATTTCTCTCTCTCTCTTTCTCTCTACCTACCAACCTACCTACTCTCTCTCTCTTTCTCCCTCCCTATCTACTGTATTTCTCTCCCTCTCTCTCTATTTCTCTCTCTCTATCCCTCTACCTACCAACCTACCTACTCTCCCTCTTGCTCTCTCCCTACCTATCTACTGTATTTCTCTCTCTCTTTCTATTTCTCTATATATATCCCTCTACCTACCTATCTACCTACCTACCTACTTACACACACACTCTCTCTCCCTACCTACCTACTGTATTTCTCTCTCTTTCTCTCCCTCTCTATCCCTCTACCTACCTACCTACTTTTTTTTAATTTGCCTCTTCAAAACCTTTGTGCATCTTATACTCCGGTGTGTCTTATACTCCAAAAAATATGGTAGGTATTAGAATGATAGATCAGTTGATATACTATAATATGATGGTCAGAAATGACTGCACAACACTAGCACTGCTTAAAATAGTATATATGTTATTTTGTTTTTACCTGGTAAGTGGAATGCTGGGACAATTACATTGTATTCAATATATTTATATGTAAACAATAAAATATATATTAAAAAAAGAACTGTATTGGCACAACACAAGAAGGTTGAGGAAACACCTACAGAAGAAGATATAATTAAAAAAAAATACTAGACTGCAGAAATGGACAGACTAACATTGAAGATAAAAGAAAAGGAAGACATAGAGTACTGTAGAACATGGGACTTGTTTTATCAGTGTTTGGATAACAGAGTAGAAATTTGGATTTATAACTTATTATGCAAGCAACTGACTCAGATAGTACACTGTTCAATAAGCACTTATTGTACCTAAAAAGAAAATATATAAATAAATGGGGGAACTATAGAACCAATGAATCTTCTTGGATGAGAAGTGAAACATTTTCTTCTTCCTCCTCAGGGAAAAGTTGCAAATTGAAGAAGAAAAAAACCCCAACTTTGAGAGGACTTGTGAATCTTCACAGACAGCTACTCACAGATTTGCTTCTAACCCTGATCTATAAATTTAGAGAAGATCCTGTCTCCTTTTCAATTGTTTTTTTCCACTTAGATCTCTTTTTAAAAGAATGGGATTTTAGCAGAGAAAGAGAGAGGGAGAGGGAAAGGAATCTTGAGGCATTCTAATGAACATAAGAATATGACTGCTCTCCCTAAAGCCATTATAAACAAGCTATAGAAGGTAAAAGTAAAAGTTCCCCTTGCACATATGTATTAGCCATTCCTGACTCTAGGGGGCTGTGCTCATCTCCGTTTCAAAGCTGAAGAGCCAGCACTATTTGAAGATGTCTCCGTGGTCATGTGGCCGGCATGATTAAATGCCGAAGGCACATGGAATGTTGTTACCTTCCCACTAAAGGAGGTTCCTAGTTTTCTACTTGCATTTTTACCTGCTTTCGAACTGCTAGGTTGGCAGAAGCTGGGACAAGTAATGGGAGCTCACTCCGTTATGTGGTGCTAGGGATTTGAACTGCTGAACTGCTAACCTTTCTGATTGTCAAGCTCAGCCACTGAGCCACCATGTCCCATATACAAGCGCTATCTTTAACCTATTTAGTACTGGACGTTCATCAATAATACCCAAGTGGATTGGGCAAAGTTTTCCACTTTCCCACTTACTGGGGAATTGGCCATTTGAGCACACCAAACTTTATTTTGAAAGTTAGGTTTTTGTCTTTTATATTTTTCAAGACAAACATGCTTTGTAGACATTCACTAACAGGTGTTTCAGCAGCTTGTGGGCAAATAGTTAAATATTCATTATTGCCGAAAAGGAAAATAAAAGGGCTTGGTGGTGTTTTTTGTTTTTTTTACCAGCTATGTGTAAAATTGCAAAATTGCAGAAAATACTGTCTTCTGGGCTGTGTGGTTAAATCATATTGTCTAATAGGGACAGCAGAGGAAGAAAAGTTGCTGTTAAAATGGTGTCCATCAAGGTTTCTTTGCCTTATGCTTTTAGAAAACAGCCTATGTAGTAGGGGTGAAATTCAGCAGGTTCTGACAGGTTCTGGAGAACCAGTAGCAGAAATTTTGAGTAATTCAGAGAACCGGCAAATACCACTTCTGGCTGGCCCCATAGTCGGGAGGGAAAGGTGATTTCGCAGCATCTTTCCCCTGGAGTGGTGAGGGAATGGAGAGTTTGCAGTATCCATCCCCTGGAGTGGGGAGGGAATGGAGAGTTTGCAGTATCCTTCCCCTGGACTGGGGAGGGAAAGGTGATTTTGCAGTATCCTTCCCCTGGAGTGGGGAGGGAATGGAGAGTTTGCAGTATCCTTCCCCTGGAGTGGGGAGGGAATGGAGAGTTTGCAGTATCCTTCCCTTGGAGTGAGGAGGGAATGGAGAATTTGCAGTATCCTTCCCCTGCCATGCCCACCAAGCCGCACCCACAGAACTGGTAGTAATAATTTTGAATTTCACCACTGCTACATAGTACTGAAGGGACTTAAAATCAGAACAATAAATGGAGTTATGTCATTCTGAAATCAGAAACAGAAAAATAATTGCTTAAATTTGGAGTAGGTTTCAAAGGGAATTGCTTTAAAATGGAAAGTCCAGGAGTCGATGAGATTTCAGGACTGGAAACTAACCAAGATGGATCATTAGAATGTTCTTCTGTGATCACAGTCAGAACTACCGCCCATCAAATCATAGAACTATGAATGTTATAGATATGCACATCATTGCTAAGAATAAAGCCATATAATTAGACAACACGAGAAATAATTGGTTGGAACTATGGATCTTTGAAGATTGAGAGTTAACTGTTCAAAATCCAAGACAATTAGCCGTCATATTAGCCATTAATTTGAACATCTATTTATTCCTTTAGTAAGAGAGAGACTGGAAATGTATTTGTAAACATAGAAGAAAAAATGGCATCAAATAGGGGCAAAATCTGAAGCTTTCTTTTACATTGCTGCTTTTTCTTTGTTTATTTTATGCTTATTTTGATTGCTGTTTTTCCCCTCTCCTCATTATTTGCTACTTTATGCTTGTTTTATGTTTAGTGTTTCATGGTTAAAAAATTTTATGTTTATTCTATGACTTGTTTTCAACATTTTAACAATTGTTTTGATTATTATAATTATCTCAATATTAAGAGGTTTTTTTAATATATTTCCAGGGAAAAACTGAATAAGAATGCTTTATATATATTTTCTCTTTTTTAACTACTCAAATATTAAACCTTGACAATACATATTTTTATTCTGTTGGGAAGTTAGCATCCCCCCCTCTCCCTGAAGAATGAAATAATTTAGAAAATATTAAAAGGGCAGAATATTTCCCTAAAAGGGAGTCAGACACTCAGCCCCTCCCCCCTTTGTCAATGGGCCATTAAGGCCTGGGCCAGTCTATTCTATAAAGATCTAACTCCTTCAAACAGAGGCATAATAGGAATTGTCCAAAGCCCCTTCATTGCATCATCACCCAGCAAGGCTCAACCAAGCCTGGGACTCAGGACAGCCTACAGAGTTGTCCCTGCAGTTGTCCCCATTGGAGTCTGACAACCAATCAGAATGCAAGCTCAAATTCAAAAGCTCAGAGAGGGTTTCTCAGCATCTCTTCCCTTTTCTGCCAAGCACCTCAATCCATGTGATCCTGTCCACCATTAAAACCATCTTTTCAAGCAGTCTCCATGTTTCCAGTGTCTTTCTCCCCATTTGGAACTGAACCCAGATGGACATTTCTTCCAATAGTTCTTTGTAATGTAAGTCTCATTGGTCTGAGCTCTTTATTTAAACCAGTATGAAAATGTCACATGCTTGCAGGCTAACTGGCTTTATTGAGCCGGACTCTGGCATACATTGAGTTCTAGCAGCAGCAAACAGCAGTCTCTAAAGATGCAAGGTCAGCGCTGAGAACCTTCCACTTTGGTTTAAAATAAAAACAAAACAGAACAATAGTATTATGATTTTTTTTCCTTATTAGTACCTCCCCTTTATAATATTAGCCATTGGATAATGAATGAACTTGTTTCTCTAATATTTGCGTATGAAAACATGGAAATATTATTTCTTTCATATGTGCCTGCAAACTGAGCTACAAAAGATCGACATTTTAGGTGTGCATTAAGGCATGGAAATGAAGCGTGTTAATTTATGATCAGCCAGAAAACCTGATTTCTAACAAATATTTGAAAATATGACATGAAATTGGCTCGCAGGGCAATTGTTCTTTGTAATTGGTATAATTATAACACTTTCATTTTGTAATATTTGTTCTGGTTCACCAAGACAGATTAAATTAAAAACATACCACATTGCTCTGAAGTGGTACCTAAATTTCAGGTCAGCCCAATGAATGAATCCACGACCTTACAGAAAATTAGTTTTAATTGATGCGAATTACCTCTATTTCTAAATCACTGCCTAATAAATAATAATTTAAGCAAACAAATTGGGCAGATTGGAGCAGACTGAAACAGAGTATGGATGGATGTGGGGGAGAACATATTTTTGGCCTTTTATTTGTTTTCTCAAACAATTCATGAAGTAACAGTGCCATCTGCAGGATTTCTCTTTTTTAAAAAAAGATACCTTTCCTCTCTTACTAAAAATCTTGGCGTCTGTTAAAAAAAAAAACCCTGGTACTTAAAGATTAATGGTGTTTACTTGTCTGGTTGCCCAGTGTTTTGCATTCTGTTTGTCTGATCTCACTAGTCTCTTTTGAAAAAGACTTCATTTCTCTCTCATTCTCTCATGAGAAGTCCCTTTGTCTATTCAGATGTTTAAACAGCCACCATAATTTGGAGTTCCAGGCAAACAAGGAAGAACAGTTCCTTCCTAAAGTTTCACACAGACAGCATGTGCCAGCCAAAGAAAAACAAGCTACCCAGATTTTGGAAACATAGGCTGGTTCCCACTAATACCTGGGGCTGCAAGGAAATACGGTGGTTGCCATATTGCTCCACTGTCTGGATTTATGCTAGTTTATCATGGCAAAAGGAATGTGATGGATCAGTGGCTAAGATGCTGAACTTGTCAATCAGAAAGGTCAGCAATTCAGCGATTCGCTGAATGTATTGTATTGTATTGTATTGTATTATTTGTATGCCGCCCTTCTCCGGGAAGACTCAGGGCGGCGAACAATTCAAGGGGGGGAAAAAGGGGGACATAAAAGACAAAATACAAATAATAAAAGTAGACAACAGTCGCACAACCATACATGTCGAGAGGGGAGGGAACTCATCACCCCCAGGCCTGCCGGCAAAGCCAGGTTTTGACGGCTTTTTGGAAGGCCTGGAGAGAGGTGAGGGTCCGAATCCCTGCGGGGAGTTCATTCCAGAGGGCTGGAGCTGCCACAGAGAAGGCCCTCTCCCGGGTAATAGCCAGGTGGCATTGGCTGGTAGATGGCACCAGGAGGAGGCCACCCCTGTGAGATCTAATGGGTCTGTGGGAGGTAATTGGCAGCAGGCGGTCTCTCAAGTACGAATGGAATGAGCTCCCGTTACTTGTTCCATCTTCTGCCAACCTAGCAGTTCGAAAGCATGTAAAAATGCAAGTAGAAAAATAGGAACCACTTTTGGTGGGAAGGTAACAGCGTTCCATGCGCCTTTAGTCATGCCGGCCACAAGATCACAGATACGTCTTCAGACAGCACTGGCTCTTCAGCTTTGAAACAGAGATGAGCACCGCCCCCTAGAATCGGCAACGACTAACACATATGCGCAAGGGGAACCTTTACCTTTACCTATCAGGGCAAAAAGAAGCTAAGAAGGCCTGGTTGGTGCTTGAAGGAAACCACATCAAGAGATCTTAAGGTTGTAAAAGCTAACAGGTCAAGAAACACCTTCCCGGAATAAAGCCATGGGGAAAACTCCATGGAGGTGTTTATTATGCTATCAGGGTTAAGCTCTTCTCAAAAGTGGAATGATCTTTTTGAATGTTCATAAGTAAACATATTAATTTTTGAAATGTCAGTTCCTGGACTCACAGAGGAGCAAGTGAGGGAAGAGATGAAATATACGTTGCCATGAAAACTCTGTCCCTTATATCTTTCTGTGCAAACATGAAAAGATAGGGATTGCTGACATTGAAATGCAAGTCTTCTATTTTTGTGACATTGGGATCTTCTTTCCTTCTTTCTTCCTTCCTTCCTAATCTTCCCTCCTTTCCCTCCTTCCTTCCTTCCTTCCTTCCTTCCTTCTGTCTCTTCCCTCCTTTCCCTCCTTTCTTCCTTCTGTTTCTTTTTTTCCTTCCTTTATTCCCTCCTTTCTTCCTTTCTTTCTTTTTTCCTTCCCTTCCCTCCTTTCCCTCCTTCCTTCCTTCAGTCTCTTCCCTCCTTTCCCTCCTTCCCTCCCTCCTCCTGTTTCTGTTTCCTTCCTTCCCTCCTTCCTTTTCCCTTCTTTCTTT
The DNA here is from genome assembly GCF_051295495.1 of Thamnophis sirtalis. Classification (NCBI taxonomy): domain Eukaryota; kingdom Metazoa; phylum Chordata; class Lepidosauria; order Squamata; family Natricidae; genus Thamnophis; species Thamnophis sirtalis. Next base: position 10,513,497 of record NW_028261392.1, read on the forward strand.
CTTTCTCTTTCTTTTTTCTCCCTCTTTCTTTCTTTTCTTTCTATTTTTTGAAAATCGCCCATTCAAAGCAATAAGAGATGAATAGTGAAGGAAGAAACATTTCTGTTTAGAATCTGCAGACAGAAAGCTAAATGTTATTGGCATTTGATACTAACTAGACAGAGGGAAGAAAATACCTCCAGAACGTATCCTTTCGTATGTTAATCTGATGCAAATTTTAGGAGGGTAGAGCAAAGGGTTCTATGGGCCATGATCAAATGACAATGAAACAGAGCCAAGGTTTCCCACTTAGCTCATTGATATTCAACCATTTTTTTTTTCTATTCGGTGGTGACATATAAAGCTGAGCAATGAAATATGGGCATAATTTAGGAAGCAAATGTGCCTTTCTTATTTTTTTTTATGATAAATAAAAGCAATCAGTAAAGAAGGTAACATATTTCACAATCAAGAAAAGTGTTCTCCAGATAATTATCATGAGACCTTCAGTAAACTGTCACAGATGAGGGTAATAACAATAATAATAATAACAAATTGAAGAACCTGATGGTGTATGCTAACTCTGAAGTCTATAAATGATGAAACAATTCTGAAAGTATTTCTGATTAAATAATTCAGAAAGTATTCTGAAAGAAACAGTTCAAACCTATCTCTTTGATAGGTTGGTGCTTGGTGCTCACCTTTTAATTGTTTGAATAATCTTTCATGGTTTTGACATCTGCACATCACCCAGAGCCTCTTGTTGAGATGAGTGTCTATAGTAATCTGTTCTGACCCCCTCCTCCATCCAGTAACGAAAGCCGAGACACGCTTAATGAGAATGTTCTTTAATAACAAGACCAGACTCTCGGTGGCTGAAAGCCAAGTAAACAAACAGATAAGGACCTTGGCAGCAAGGCCGACAAACCTTGGCAGCACTTCAGACAAACTCTGGCAGCAATCCAGCCTGCCAAGTTTGTTTTCCTTTAGTCAAAGCGTTGACTTCTGCAAGAAGGGCGTGGCACAAGCAGTCTTTTTTATAGTCTGGAGAGGAGCCTAATGATCATCAGCTGAGCATAATTACCTCCTGTAATTACGTAGTTGTTCTTGATGCCCAGTAGCTCTTCGACGGCGTGCATCCTGGAACAACTCACTGTTGGTTTCTGGATCACTCTCCCTTGTCTCCTCCCCACTGATCCAAGGCTCAGGCGCCACCTGGTGGCCAACCAGTCTCTCTGCACTCTGCTCAGAGTCGGAACCCTGTCCAGGGTCCTCCACATCCTCCAGGGCCGACTCATAGGGCCCCTCGCTGTCAGAGTCTGGTGGCAGCTCCAACGGCTCCTGCTGGGCCACAACAGTAATCAAATAAATAAACTGACAAAGGAACAACTAAGATGATCTCCACTCTAATTGCTTGTCTTGGGGTAAAACTGCTCAACGCAGGAAAATAATGTGGATTGTAGAGATGCTGTGATTATTCAAGAGTGCAGAAACAAGGGAACATGTTCTCACATGCAGAATGGGGTGAAGAACCTCAACATTCTTTTTAAAAGTACAGCGTTGGCAGCTTTAAAAGTAACATATCTCAAATCGGGTAAAATATCAGAAGCCAAGGGAATTGCTAAATATGATTCTATAGAGCCAGAGTCCTCTGATATTAATCACAATGGAGAGTTGGGGGTGGGTGGGAGGGGGAGGAAGAAGACATTTGATTTGTGTAAGTTGATTTTTATCAGGGTTGACTTATCATATTTTTGTGATCGCAGTTAAGTGAAAGTTTACTAAGAGAAGTTTTTTTTTTTTTTTTAAAGGATGGTAAATAAAGGGTTTAAGAAGAAAAAAAAATCAATATATTTTTTCTAACAGAACAACTATAGGCCAGCAGCCAAAGAACTTTTGTTGCTTATTTATTAAACATATATCCTGCATTTCTGTTAAATCCAAAAAGCTGTACTCGTATGTATTCTCATAGCAGGCTTGTGATATAGCTTGGCTATATATCCTGTTCGCTGCTTTGAGCCCGGCTAAATAGGATTGTTTCACTCTATAAATTTCACCCCATTTGTTTACCGCGTAGAGGTTGTTATTCCAGGCTTCTGAAAGAATTTAGCTCATGTTCACCCCTTTGTGTCACCTGCAGATCTGACAAGCACTCTCTCTATTTCTTCACCCGAGGGATGATGATATTATCCATTCAGTTGTGTCCGACTCTTGGGGATTCTATGGGCCAGGTGTCCCTGTCTCTTCTGATCTTGCACTGCTTCTTTGAGTTGTTCTATGCGCTGGCTGAGGTCAGCTTTGATTGTGTCCAGCCACCCTGTTCTTTGATGGCTTGGTTTCCTTTTGCCACTAACTTTTCTAAACACAGTTGCTTTTTCCAGTGAATTCCTCCGCACAACATGGCAAAAGCAAGTGAGACACAGTTGTCATTTTGCCTCCCGATGACATGCCTGCAGAAAGCACAGCTTCAACTTCTCAACTAAAGAATGAGACAGATTAATTTAACCATTCAGGTTTTGATAAGAGAGTGGAACACCAAGTTCACGAGCTGAAATCAGTTCTATCAGTGGTGGGTTTCATATTTTGCTACCACTGATTCGCTGTGGGCGCCCGCTTCACCCACCTGTCCATGCACCCCTTCCACACATGTGTCCGGCCTTCTGTGCATGCACATTGCTTGCGTGTGCACCTTCCATGCATGCATGCAGCAGAGATGGGTTCCTACCAGTTTGCACCTATTCGGTAGAACCGGTTCGTCAAATCTACCAAACCGGTTAGAAGAGGTTCCACCAGTGGACTCGGAAAGCAGGCCACACCTACAGAAGAGGTTCCAAATTTTTTTGAAACCCACCACTGGTCCTTGGATATGATTATTCTACACTATCATGCTCATATTTATAAAACTCAGTGCCTCTGTGAAAGGTAAGGATGACTACTGCGTTTGTGGTGCAATCAGAACATTGCGTGTGTTGAAGTTGTTTTAACGCAAACCAAAGATGCCTTTTTTAAAAACAGGTGTACATCATATTCTTATGCATGCCAGTGCTGTGCGTGAGGTAATTTAAAGTGGTTCTGACCAGTGTCGTCGGCATCTTCATATCCGGTCACATGGGTGGCAAGCCACTCCCATCCAGTCACATGGGTGGCAAGCCACTCCCACAAAGGAGGCCACACACACAAAGTAGTTACGAACAATTTTTGAAACCCACCACTGGCACGCAGCCTCAAAAACATGCCTAAATAGGATGGCACGGAGCTGGAGTGAGTGGGCAGACCCAACCGCCATTTCTGCTACCGGTTCGGGCAAACTGGTCCAAACCAGCTGAATATCATCTCTGACTTCTACCAACAGAAGAATTTGAGGAGGTCATATAATTCACAAAGAACTAGCCCAACAGAACAAGAGCAAAGAACAACAGAAAGGGAAGTTTCTATCCTACGGTTTCGACAAGAAAAACACACACGATTAACTGAAGAAGTGTGTTGGATGAGAAGTGAAACATCTTCAAGGAAAAACAAAGAAAGTTCAGATGTGTTTGGAAAAGCACCTTTGGGCCATCCATGACCTGGATGACTGAGAATCTCGGTTCCACCACAAAACCGCGAAGCCCTTATCTGCGCCGACATAAGTGCGGAGGCAAATCCGTGCCGTCCGAAGCGCTAAGAAAAACACGACCCTACCGCGATAACATAACCGCGGAGGGCAAATCCATGCCTACCGAAGCACCCTAAACCTAACCCTAAACCTAACCCTAAACCTAACCCCTAAACCTAATCGTAACCCTTACCTTAATTTAAAGCAGCTTTCTGCCACCGTACTATTTTAAAGCGCCCTTCTGTCGCCGCGCTGTTGTTGCGGTGGTGATGACGCGCGGTGATGACGTCGCGGCTTTAGCAACGCAGTTTAATCACCGCTATTTTGACGAGCACGGTTTTGTCATGCCACAGAGAATCTCCATAGACACTTGTTGAAGTCATTCACCAACAGTGGTAAAAAGTCCAGAAATGTCTTAAGGTTGTGCCAGAAATCAGGCAAGTACAATACATCTTAGGATTTCAAACCTACCAAGGAAGGAAAGATTCCAACTCCAGCATTTAATTCAGAAATCTTTCTTTAGTCCCTTCAAACATGTACTTACTCTTTATAAGCCAAATTACTTTGAGAACATTTGCCTTTCAACCTTATCAAAATGTGTATTATGTTCTCACGGCAGATTCTTAAGCAAACACATTTTAATTCATTAAGCACTGTAAGATTTCACAATAAGTGCCACCATAGCATGGTTTGATAAGAAGAGAAGACTGTGGAAGAAGACACAGCTTATTGTTATGGAAATGTGCATTTCAAAAAGGTGGATAACTAGCTATTGACATAAGTTCCTAATGCTTAATTTTTGTGAAGAGTAGGTAGTTTTGTTCTGTTAATCTGTCTATTCATTAAACGAACAGGTTGGTTTTTTAAATTGCAGAGCCGGACTGAAAGCTGATCTGTGATTTTCAAAGTAATAATATTTTGCCTCTCTCTTTCTTTCGTTAAGAAAAGCTTTTCGCGGCTTGTTTTTTTTTTAAGCCCTGCCTTTAAACCTTCCACTTTAATGTATGTTGTCTATAAAATACATTCACCTTTTTTCCTCCCTCTTTTTTTTCTTTATCTTTGATGGCCTTGAGCCTTGAAGAGTTGAGTGATATTGAGAATTAATCAGGCTCTTTAATCAGTTAATTGATTTATGTTAGAGATCCTGATGTTTTAAAAGATCTAAATTTCTGCTTGGCGTTTGGTCCCACATTTTAGAAGAGGGGTCAGAAACCTATACTATATGGTGGCTCAGTGGCTAAGACTCTGATCTTGTCGATCAGAAAGATTGGCAGTTCAGTGATTCGAATCCCTAGCACCACATAACAGAGTGAGCTCCCATTACTTGTCCCATCTTCTGCCAACCTGGCAGTTTGAAAGCATGTAAAAATGCAAGTAGAAAACCTTTGGTGGGAAGATAATAGTGTTCCGTGCACCTTTGGCATTTAGTCATGCCGGCCACATGATGCTGGCTCTTCGGCTTTGAAATGGAGATGAGCACCGCCCCCTAGAGTTGGGAACAACTAGTACATATGTGCGAGGGGAACCTTTACCTTTATCTTTAATCCTGAGATTAGATGTTGCAAATGGAATTCTTTAGCAATAGCAATAGCACTTAGACTTATATACCGCTTCAGTGTGGTTTACAGCCCTTTCTAAGCGATTTACAGGATCAGCATATTGCCCCCAACAATCTGGGTCCTCATTTTACCCACCTTGGAAGGATGGAAGGCTGAGTCAATAGCAATAGCACTTAGACTTATATATTGCTTTACAGTGCTTTACAGTCCTCTCTAGGTGATTCATAGAGAGCTTATTGCCCCCAAAAATCTGGGAACCCAAATAGAATTTGGGTTCTTTTGCCCCCAAAAATCTGGGTTCAGAAGGATGGAAGTCTGAGTCAATCTTGAGCCTGGTGAGATTTGAACTGCCAAATTTCAGCTCGCAGTCAGATGAAATAACCTGCAGTACTGCACTCTAACTGGGTAATCGAAGAGAGAAAGGGGATTCACAGGGCAAATATACACCTTGGCTCGATGAATCATGATTATAATGTAAATTGGAATGTTACAAGTCCATAATGCCTATTATTTATTTATTTCAGTTTAATTAATATGGCTGCCCGTCTCATCAGAGTGATTTTGGGGTGGGTAACAATTATGAACCTTTTTGCGTTCTGCTCTCTTTCAACCCTTTCATTTCATCAGCTGGAAAGATGAGTTGTTATCTCAAAGGATCTGGTTATATCCCACTATCTTGCACATCAATGATGTATCTGTCAGTTCACAAAGCTTCCCTGGCCTGCTCTTGAGTTGCTATACGAAAGGGAGGATGAGAAACCAATGAAACGGCATGGCAGCACAAAACAGATGCACATTCCAGACTTATCTCTCTCAAGGCTGTATCCCAGGGTTAATTAAAGCAGCCAGAGGGGAGTGGTCTCTACAAGCTGCAAAATTGCCTTGTTGCTGAATGTGATTGATGACACAATCTGGGAGAAAAGGGGGGGGAGTGTCATGATAGTGGCCATAAATTATGTGGGGTCAGAGCTGACTTCACTTGGTTATGTGCTGACATGAAGTTCCTAATAAATTACTGGATTTGTTTTGAAGCTTGGCTCGAGGCTCATGATTTAATTAGGACATTCGTCAGAACCCTGGCAGTATCCTTCCTTCGAAATCACCCCAAATCTTGCAAGATTACCATATTTTGAGATAATTTCTCAATGATGTGGCTCCTGAGAGAGTGCTACGATCTCTCTCAAAGATGAGATGAGAATGGTTGTATGATCACTGAAATTTGAAAAGATTAGCCATTGCAGGACGGTCCAACTGTCAGCGTTCCAAGTATCATGTAGAATTAAATCAGAGTCCAAGGCAAGATGATCCTTAAAGTTCCAATTTAATAAATCAGACATCTCAGCACATCTATGGAATCCCAATTCTGGAAGTTACATTGGATTCCCACACAGTTGTCCCACCACCCACAAATCCATCACATGGTCCAATCTTTTTCTTCCATGCTGGCATCTCCACCCAGATGGTTCTGGTCAGGAGCAGAGGTGCAGAGACAAAATATGACCTTGGGCTTCTAGAAAAGAATGACAACAATACATTCCACAATTCTACTCCTTTCTATTTCCCCCTCCCAACTACTACACTAATGAAACAGCATAATGAAATAAGAGAGAGTGTGACAGGCCAAAGATCCTAAAAGGGATATAACTGCAGGCCTGACACCAACCCTTAAAATATTTAGTTTATTGTTTTGTACAGATAATGAGAATCCATTCATTTTTAGAGAGGTGCTTTTTTTGGAGGGGGCAGAATATCCTATTGTCAATTTATGCTGAAGTGAAGGATTCATCTTTAGACCAAGAATGGGGGAGATGAAAGTGTCAAACTGAAGGTATTCAACTGGATTTCACAAAATCCTAAATAAAATGAAAAAGTTATATTGGTAGAGATATATGTCACACTGACCAGCTTTTTCTGGAGAAGTATTGATTCTTTTAAGTCCCTGGAAATTTCAAATGAAGACGTTAAAGGTGTGGGAAGATTCTTTTTTTCCTCCCTATTTCTGTCAGGCTTAGAAGAAAGCGTCCCTTTTCATAAAAAAAATAGTTCTAAGAGAGTAGCTAATGGTTTTGAAACCATTGACATAGCATATTCATGAAAGTAATACTGCTCAAAGGAGAGGTGGTCAAATCCTCCACAATCTAATGAGTTAAAAATGCACCATTGAAATTTAAGGAAGATGCCTCCATTTGTGTTGTAATACATTGATATGCCATGAAGTCAGTGTTCACCTTTAGCAAATCACATAGATCAGGGGTGTCAAACTCAAGGCCCTTGGGCTGGATCTGGCCCATGGGATGCTAAGATCCAGCCTATGGGGCTGCCCTGGAAACAGCGAAGGACTGGCCCATGGTGCCTCTCCCAGAAAAAAATGGAATTTGGGAGGACTGCATTCGGCCCTCCTGAGCTCCGTTTTCAGCTGTGACAGCCTCCTGCAGCTCTCTGTCAGTAAAAGCAGAGCTCGGGAGGGCCATGCCATTTTAAACAGCAATGGCCTCCTGCAGCGCTTTGCCAGTGAAAATAGAGGTGACCCCAACATGAGTGACGTCGAGCTGTCCACACCAGTGATGGGTTCCCACCGGTTTGGACCAGTTCAGCTGAACCGGTAGTGGTTTGACGGCCTGGGTCACTGGAACTGGCAATGACCCAGGCCTGCCACACCCCCAAACTAGTTCTCTGGGGGTGCCTACAGCGCCGTGATCTTGTTTTTTGCTTCTGCGCATGCGCAGAACAATTTTTATTGTACTGCACATGTGCGCCCGGCACATCAACAAGCAATCCGGCAGTAGTGGGCTGTTGAAGTATCCAGCCCCACGGTAACTATGAATGTTGTTATACTTTAAATTTTGTTTGTCTTATTTATTCCCTTCCCCTTTTTATTGTAAGCCGCCCGGAGTCCTTCCGGGAGTGGGCGGCATACAAGACTAATAAACGTACAACATACAACATACAGTAGTGACTGCTGAAACCCACCCCTGGTCCACACCCACTCTGGCCCTTCCCACCCATCCCCCTGAGGTCAAATGCAACCCTGATGCAGCCCTCAGTGAAATTGAGTTTGACACCCCTGACATAGATAGACTCTATGGTGATATTTCCTAACTTGGTCAGTTAGGTCTCCCAATACATCTATGGTCACCATAACTGCACACACTGGCTGTTGGTTATCATCTTCTTCTCTTTCTTTCTACTTTTCCTGATCTTAGACCCTTCTCCAGAAGCTTAGGTCTCTAAGTCCAAAGAAGGATTATTTGGGTCTAGTCCTTTGTGCCTCAACTGAGCACAACTGGGTTGATTTGTTCAATGATCCATTTGTTTGTTTTATTGGTGTCCATAATATTCTCAGGAGTCTTCTCCAATACCAATATTAAAAAGCATTGATATTCTTACTATCCCGCTTAGAAGTGGAGTTCAATCTCCACTTCTACACAGTATAACAGGGAATGCCTCATTTTCAGTATGTCAGGCCTGCAGCCATCTTTTCTTTTGGGTCTTTGCCTTGCCACACTTTCTATTATTCTGCTGTGCATTTTCTATTGTGGGAAAATGAGAGGGGAGATTGTAAGGCGTGAGATGCTATGTAGCCATAACAAAATTCTTTCTAGAAAGCCAAGGCCATCCTTTGTCTCTGCACCGCTGCACCTGACTGGAATTGGATGGGTGAAACTGCCAGCATGGCAGTGGGAGATTGGACCATGTGATGGACTTGTGGGTGTGGGGGCAAGATCTTGAACTTTCAACTAGGTGGGGACAACTGGGAAACTTTCAGATTCGGGTTTTCCCAGATGTGCCAACCTGGCTCTCTTAATAAATTGGAACGTTGAGCAATACTTTGCCTTGGACTCTGATTTATTTTCGGATGCTATTTGGAACCCTGACACAGTGTTCTGATCTTTGTAGGTATGTTGTAATACATATGCATCCAAAAGTGCAATTTTATAACATAGTGCAAACTTGCTTATCCTAGTAGAACAGGAGGCTTAAATTGTTCATCTCAGCAGAACTTCAATTCTCATGTGTTCTTATGCAATTTAGCAGCCTCTGCAGAACATTCCTAAATTAAGTTTGTCTCCCAATTCAATTGTACCTTCTCTGTCTCTCTACAGTAAGTAGTGAAAACTTAACAGAGAATAAACACAACTGCTGATTTAATCCTGCGTGTCAATCCCTCACAACAACAACCCACACTCACACACGAGTTTACAATACTGGCGACGAGGATGGGATTGATATGCGATTCCCGCAGGAGCCAAACAACATCAGCCAACTAGTAAGGAGCCACAGGACAGCCAGAAGCCTGTCGCTGCCTCCGTTCTCCGGCCGTGCTGCCTGCGCCCACTGCGAGCCTTGCCGCCGTGCCTGCAAGCCTTCGGCGCCTACATGCCTCCAGGGCACAAATTCCTCCCTGCGATGCCTCTGCAAGCATCTCAAAGCCCCTGGCTCCTGCGTGTCAATCCCTCACAACAACAACCCACACTCACACACGAGTTTACAATATCTACAGTAAGTAGTGAAAACTTAACAGAGAATAAACACAACCGCTGATTTAATTTAAACAATTTCTGCTTTTTTATAACAGTTTATTTCCATTCCTTCTTTTCCTTCATGATGCCTTTCATCGGCAGGCTTGGATAAAGATAGAAAAATAAATAGCTCAGACCCGTAAATTAATCTAGGCTTAATAATTGAATAATAACACCAACGGTAATAATGATTGACACAGAGATCTAAAATGACAAAAATGTTTCCCCTACTTTATGACAGAAAGCTTTAAAATGCTTTCAATTAGTGTGCTGTATAATTCACTATATAATTTATATAATCTATATTTAAGCCACTACATGGTTTAGGCTGTGTATTTGATAATGCAGGATGATATGATTTAAGAAATGATTAAAAAAAAAAAGATTGTCCGTGCGTGAGTTCAAAATTTATTGCATGTAAAATCAATGGCCGTCCCTGACTTTGATGCTCTAGAATCAATGCAGCTTGCATTTTCAGGTTTTTATGGTTGACCAAAGAAATTAAGTTTTCTCCGTCTTTGTTTGAGTCCTGGATAAAGATTTAACATTAACTAAAGTGTCATTATTGGTATTTGCGAGTCTCTTCTTTCCCATGGAATCTACTGCTGATGAAGAGGTTCCTCCACATTTTGGAAAGTCCTAGAGGCCTTGGATTATAATTGTCAGCTTAGGTCACTAAAGTGAAGTCCCAAGGTAAATATTTATGTTTCTTATTGAAATAAACATCTAAATCAAGCAATGGAAAAGGAGAGTTGGTAATATGTGTACTGTTTATTGACAAGGTTAAACACAACTTCCAACTGTCTAATGCTCACAAATATCCTGTAGACTTATTGTTTCTAAAGAACATTCACTTTGGAAGAAAGGAAGACACAGGGCAGAATCGAAAAGTACACTGTACTCCTAACCAGAGCATACAAAACATTTGCTAGACCAGTTCTTGAGTACAGCTCATCTGTCTGGAACCTGCACTGCATATCAGACATTCACACAATTGAGCGAGTCCAGAGATATTTCACAAGAAGAGCCCTCCACTCCTCTGCTCGCAACAGAATACCTTACGCCACGAGGCTTGAAATTTTGGGCTTAGACAATTTAGAATTATGCCACCTTCGGTCTGACCTAAGCTTGGTACATAAAATTATCTACTACAATGTTCTACCTTTCAATGACGTCTTCAGCTTCAACCGCAATAATACATGAGCTCACAGTAGATACAAACTCAAGGTAAGCTGCTCCAAACTCGATTGCAGAAAATACAACTTCCGCCACAGAGTGGGCAATGCCTGGAATGCTCTACCTGACTCTGTGGTTTCTTCCCCAAACCCCCAAAACTTTAAGCTTAGACTGTCTACTGTTGACCACACCCCATTCCTAAGAGGTCTGTAAGGGGTGTGCATAAGCCCACCAATGTGCCTACTGTCCCTGTCCTAATATTCCCTTGTAATGGTATCCATTTTATGTATTCATAATCATGTTTATACTTATATATGTTATCTAATACATGCTTGACAAAATAAACTTTAATACATAACTACCCAACTAAATAACTACCTACCTACCTACCTAACTAACTGTCTACTGTCGACCTCACCCCATTCCTAAGAGGTCTGTAAGGGGCATAAGCATATCAATGTGCCTACATTCCTGCCCTAATAACTTCACATATTCATATTCATTTCATGCAGGGGTGGGTTTCAACCGGTTCGCGGCGGTCCCTGCGATCCGGTTGGTCGACGAACATGGAAGTAAGTAACTTCCGGGAACGGCGAAGCCCCCCGCCCGCGCCCACGCACCCGCGCCTGCCCTCCTCCGCTCCTTACCCGGTTTTGCCAAATTCTGCGCTTCTACGCATGCGCAGGATGCATACAGCACCTGCGCGATCCTCCAGGAGCAGCTGGAGCATCGCACAGACACTAGTACGCATGCGCGAGGATGCCGCCGGCCTCGTTCCAACTGAACCGGTTGGAACGGGGCGAGAAACCCACCCCTGATTTCATGTATCCATAATCTTGTATGCACTTATATCTATTCTCTTATGCACATTTTAAAAAACAAATACAATAAAATACAGGCAAATAAAAAAAAAGTAGAATGAGCTACATTCACAGAAGTATGATAATATCAAAGAGAGCCTGAAGCGTGGCCATATAATATGGGTTAAATAGACGGAGATGACTTGGATTAATATAAAATGGCAACTACTCAATCAACTATAAACTCCTGCATCAATCCCATCCTATTTGTAAACTATAAACAAGCCCTTCCCTTTAAATCAATGGTTATAAAATTGAGATTTGTATTGGGGGGGGGGAAACAGACTGGCCAATCATTATCTTGACATTGCATTGAATAATATATGGGCTGGTAAACTGGTTAATTTGAAGATCGGCAGAGAGGCTCTAGTCTTGGAAGCTAAAATAAACATGCTGGGTTCCTGATATATACTTCCCAAGACAGGGAAGGTGCCAGGAATGAAATCTATTTGATGGCATGCATCTCTGAATAAAAGGGACTGCAGTTTAAAACATATGAAGAACAGTTGCAGGAACTAGGTATGTCTAGTTTAATGAAAAGAAGGACTAGGGGAGAGATGATAGCAGTGTTCCAATATCTCAGGGGTTGCCACAAAGAAGAGGGAGTCAAGCTATTATCCAAAGCATCCGAAGATAGGACAAGAAGCAACCTAAAGCTAAGTAGGAATTTCCTGAAAGTGAGAACAGTTATCCAGTGGAACGACTTGTCTCCAGAAGTTGTGAATGCTCCAACACTGGAAGTTTTTAAGAACTTTGGACAACCCTTTGTCTGAAATCGTATAGGGCTTCCTTCCTGAGCAGGGGCTTGGACTGGAAGACCTCCAAGGTCCTTCCCAATTCTGTTATTCTAAGCTGTTATCCAATGGACAGCATACAGTAGACAGAATAAGTAAAATCAAAAGTATTTATAATTGTAATTAATGTAAAGGAACGTTTACAACGTTTTGAAAAATAACATGGTTTATAGAATTATGGTTTAGTATACGGTTTCATAATTTATTATCTGGAAGCAGCATGATAACAAGAAAGCTAAGTTCCTTTAAACTACCTTTAACCAACAACCTGAACTATGCTCCTTCCATTATTCAGAGAAAGGGCAGAGTCAGAAAAAAAAAGAAAGAAGAAAGGAAACCGACCTCAGAGAGAAATCAGGGAAAGGCTGAGAATAGCTTAATAACTAATAAGAAGGCATGTTACATGCAGACGTGCAAAGAAAATTGCTGAGCCAATAAAGGATATTAAAGTGTACGATTCCTCTACTAACTAGCTACTCTAGGAGTCTTGACGGCGTAGTGGTTAGAATTCAGTATTACAGGCTAACTCTGCCCACTGCCCGGATGCTGGTTTTTTTTTTAGCCTACTGAAGTTCCTCACCCTCTCAAACTTAGTGACATAAACACCTGCTTTCAGAAGAGCTGGGGGGGGGGGAATCTCCTAGTTCATATATAGAGCCGTGGTGGTGCAGTGGTTAGAGTGCAGTGTTGCAAGCTACTTCTGCTGATCACCGGCTGCGAGCAGTTTGGCAGATCGAATCTCACCAGGCTCATGGCTGATTCAGCCTTCCATCTTTCCAATGCTGGAAAAATGAGCACCCAGATTGTTGGGAGGCAAGAGGCTGACTCTGTAAAACCATTTAGAGAGGGCTGCAAAGCACTGTAAAGTGATGTATAAGTCTAAGTGCCATTGCTATATTGCTAAGTCTGGGCTCAGAAATGTTCAGCCTTGAAATAAACCTGGAAGCCCCAACCAGGAACAGCCAACAAACGTTCCTTCAAAGCTACCTCTGTTGGCTAAGCATTAAAATCTTTGGACCGCTTCTGTATTGGAAACAGTGTTCTGCAGTATACAAAACCTAAGTGCATCCAACCAAGAGGCGCAGTAGTTACAATGCAGTACTGCAGGCTACTTCTGCTGACTGCAGGCTGCCTGCAATTTGGCAGTTCAAAACTCACCAGGCTCAAAGTTGACTCAGCCTCCCATCCTTCCGAGGTTGGTAAAATGAGGACCCAGATAGTTGGGGGCAATATGCTGGCTCTGTAAACCGCTTAGAGAGGGCTGTAAAAAGCACTGTGAAGTGGAATATAAGTCTATGTGCTATTGCTCATCTACAGCCCCTCTGATCAATAAGTTAGATGTGCAGAAAGCTGATACAAGCAAAGTTGAATTCCAGTCCCAGGACAGTTAAAAACCTATCATTATAAATGTCGGCTCCCTTATTAATTTTCAGAACTGTAAAGTTTTGCAAGTTAAAGATCAACACACTAAGACTGATTTTTCTCCATAAAACTCTTCACACTTTGCTAGTTTGCTAAATGTAACATTTGGGTGCATTCATTATACTTAGCAGCAAATAATTCTTGCTGACTGCATCTAAGTGAAGCCCATTATTTATGGATTTCAAATAAAATATTCCGGCCATTACCTCATTGGAAAATAGTTAAGAAAGATGTATTGGATTTTAGCATCTGGAAACGTTTGGCCGTGATTAGATTTTTTTTAAAAAAAAATAAAAATCCATAGCAATGTGTGTTTTCCAGAATTGGAGGCAAAAAGAATCTTGTAAAGGAATCTCTGGGGAAAAAAAATTAAGATCTCTCCTCTCCTTTTCTCTTAATGAAGAAGGAAGTGACCCCTGAATTTTTGCATTCCAGGCATTTCCACAAGAAAACATGAATTTGTTTTTTCCCCCCAATCCTGGCATGACAATTGCATGTTTGCCTGGAGGACACGACAATTGAATAAGGAAGCATTCAGAACAGGAGGCATTCAAAAAGAGAGAAGTGAAAGAAGTGAAAATGGAATAAGGAATAATGAGCTGTGGTGGTATAGTGATTAGAATGCAGTAACTGCAAGCTACTTCTGCTGATGGCCAGCAGTTCGGCAGTTTGGCAGTTCGATTCTCACCGGCTCAAGGTTGACTCAGCCTTCCAGGCTTCTGAGGTCAATACAGTGTGGACCCAGATTGTTGGGGGCAATAGGCTGACTCTGTAAACCGCTTAGAGAGGACTGTAAACGCACTGTGAAGCAGCATATAATCTAAGTGCTATTGCTATTGTCTTGGCCTCCCATCCTTTTGAGGTCAATACAATGATGACCCAGATTGTTGGGGGCAATATGCTGACTCTGTAAACTGCTTAGAGAGGGCTGTAAAGTACTGTGAAGGGGTATATAAGTCTAAGTGCTATTGCTATAAGTGGAATGGTAGCAAGCTTCCCCCCTCCCTGCTACTGTGATGGCTCAATGGTTAGAGAAGCTGAGCTTGTCAGCTGTAGAACTGACAGGCCAGGTTCGCAACCCAAGCTCTGTGCAATGGAGTGAGCTCCCGTTACTTGCTCCAGCTCCTGCTCACCTGGCAATCTGAAAGCATGCAAATGTGAGAAGACAATTACAAACCCTTGTTGTGGTCTGCTCTCTTTCAACCCTTTCAGTTAGTCAGCTGGAAAGGTGAGTTGTTATCTCAAAGGTTGAGAAGCTTTGGTGGGAAGGTAACAGGATTCTGTGCACCTTTGTTTGTATAGCCATGTTACCACATGGCCACGGAAACTGTCTTTAGACAACGCTGGCTCTCTTGGCCAGGAGACAGAGATGAGCACCATGCTCCAGAGTTGGACACGAATGGTAGGGAAACTTTCACCTTTATCATTAGCAAACATTTTAGCAGAAAAAGTAAGAGGGTGGATGGTAAAGATGAGCTGGCAGCAGATTCGGACAGTGAGGGGGTTGAGGAGGAACATGGGCCAGTCCTGGAGTCTGGGGAAGGCTCTGATGAGGGCTCTGTGTCAGAGGAAGAGAGGGGGACAGAGCTGTATGCCAGTTATCTGCTGCCTTCAGAGTCAGACATCAGTGAGGCAGACGAACAGCTGGAGCCTGTTCCCAGTGTGTGCATGTGCAGAGTCATCAGACAAAGGTAACAGCTAAAGAACAGGGGTCGACTTGGGAGTAAGGCCATAGGAGGAGGATGAATAGCCCCTCCCACAGGAAATAAAAGAAGAGCAAAAGGGGAGTGGAGTTTGCAGGAGACAATTAGTTCGCTTAATTGGTTCATGACTCTCCGAGACTCCTTGCCAAGTTTTGCAGATATCAGCCTGGCAGCTCTCCAAGCCAGATAAGGTCTGTGACTGTAAATCCTCCCTTGAAAGACTTTGTTGGATGTGAATGACCAGAATTCATAGTAAATTAATAAAAGAGTTTTTTGTTGGGAGAAGGAGTTTGCTTCATGTTCTTGGGAAGCCTAGGTAAGAACAATGAGTGACTATGGGAGTAGGTTGAGAACGCTAATTATCCATCCCAGTTTTTGTTATATTGAGAATCTATTAAATCATTGAAAGAACAATTGAAAAAAGATCTACTTGACAGAGTAACATGGAAAGCCTTTGCCTATACAGTCGCCAAGAGTTGAATGATTAAAACAACATTAAATGATTTCCATGTTTGCTAATACTGGGTATTTGTTAAAGAGTTTATACATGTAGCTCAATACCTATGTTCACATGATGCTGTTATCATAGCAACGTACAATCACATTAAAACCAAATAACTCACATTTTTCTTCAGTTCCACACTATTATGTGCTGGAGAGACTATGATTATATTAGCTCAGTTCTCTTGGGGACAGGACAAAAGAGTGTAACTTTCAACTGTGAATCGTGCTAAAATCCTTTTACATAGGCATTTACACCTCCATTTTCCAACGCAGTACTGAATTTTCACTTTCTAATGATACACCAAGGTGGGAATCTCCTCTGTTGCCTGACTGCAGTGAACCTATTTATGCCCACAACTCTAATTTGCCAACAATATTTTTCACTTCATTTGCAGCAGCCTCACAAAGTTAAATTCCACGAAATCCGCTCGTGATTTTTTTTTGTCCTTCTGGGAAATAATACTGTTCATAGCATTCCAAGAATGATCAATACAGCATCACAAACAATCTAGGACCATGATGGCGAACCTGTGGCAACTAGAGCCATTTGTCCGGGCACACAAGGTGTTGCCCTGTCAGCTGGCCAGCACACATGCGCGCACTGGCAAACTGACTTCGACATCCTTTTGAGGCCATTTTTTGCCCTGCGGAGGCTTCAGGAGCTTCTCTGAAGCTTCCGGAGTGTGAAAAACCGGCCCTATGGGCAAACCGGAAATTCAGGAATGTACTTCTGGTTTGCTTGTAGGGCCGGCTTTAACCCTCTGGAGCCTTTAGGGAAGCCACCGGAAGCCCCCTGAAGGCTCTGGAGGACAACTTCCGGTTTGCTTGTAGGGTCGTTTTTTGCCCTCCAGAGCCTTCAGGGAAGCCTCCTGAAACCTCTGGAGGGCCTTCGGGGAGGAGGCTGTTTTTGCCCTCCAGAAGATCCTATAAAGCCTCTGGAGGCTGGGGAGGATAAAAAAAAGCACACCAAAAATGGAGGAGTGCGGGTCATGTGCGTATGCACAGTGGGGTGCGCATAGCAATATGGGTGTGGCAAGCCCGCACATGACCCCCCTGTGCTCCTCCTGCTTTTGGCACACGAGCCACAAACGTTTCGCCATCATTGTTCTAGGAAATTCAGTAATACACAGCATAAGCAAGAAATCTCCCCCCCCCCTGCATATCCTATATGCATATTTGATAATATATTACAGTGATGGCAAACTTTTCAAGCACCAAGTGCCAAAAAGGCCATGCTGAAACGTCGCACACAGGTACAGACGCTTGTCGGGGAAAGCTGAACTTCTAGGTTCTAGCCGACATGCACGTTCAACATTCACCTGGCCAATGCGCACTGCCGTGTGCGAAGGGATTGTGTTCTGGAAAAGCTGAACTTCCAGGTTCTAACGTCCATGCACCTTCAACAATCAGCTGGCCTGCACGCATGCACAGGGCGGTGTTTGACAGTGCTGGGCACACGAAGGACAGCTGATCAGCGCGTGCACATGCACGCCAGAAACCTGGAAGATAAACAGACAAGGCTGCACATGCCAGGCGACATGGCTTTGCGTCCCATAGGTTTGCCATCACCAGTGGTGGGATACAACCCAGTACAGTCTTACCGATGCCTGCTGGGAGCACCAGGTACCATTCTGGTACAGTGCTCCAGAGAGTCCACCTGCCCACCCGCTCTCCTTACTGGTATTTGAGCCGATCGGGGCTTTCTTGCACTGTGGCACTACAAAACCGCGCTCGACTAAGCCACGCCCGATTAAACCGCGTCGCTGATGTCATCAACAGGGAGACAACAGCGAGCGTGGAGAAAGAAGGGCACTTTAAATAGCGCTTTGAAAGCAAGCCGATTCAACTTAAGGTAAGGGTTAGGTTTAGGGTTAGCTTTAGGGTTAGCTTTAGGGTTAGGTTAAGGGTTAGGGTTAGGTTAAGGGTTAGGGTTAGGTTTAGGGTTAGGTTAAGGGTTAGGGTTAGGTTTAGGGTTAGGTTAAGGGTTAGGATTAGGATTAGGTTTAGGGGTTTGTTTTAGGGTTAGGTTTAGGGGTTTGTTTTAGGGTTAGGTTTAGGGTTAGGTTTAGGGTTAGGTTTAGGGTTAGGTTTAGGGTTAGGTTTAGGGTTAGGTTTAGGTTTAGGGTTAGGTTTAGGGTTAGGTTTAGGGTTAGGTTTAGGGTTAGGTTTAGGGTTAGGTTTAGGGTTAGGTTTAGGGTTAGGTTTAGGGTTAGGTTTAGGGTTAGGTTTAGGGTTAGGTTTAGGGTTAGGTTTAGGGTTAGGTTTAGGGTTAGGTTTAGGGTTAGGTTTAGGGTTAGGTTTAGGGTTAGGTTTAGGGTTAGGTTTAGGGTTAGGTTTAGGGTTAGGTTTAGGGTTAGGTTTAGGGTTAGGGTTAGGGTTAGGGTTAGGTTTAGGGTTAGGTTTAGGGTTAGGTTTAGGGTTAGGTTTAGGGTTAGGTTTAGGGTTAGGTTTAGGGTTAGGTTTAGGGTTAGGTGTTAATTTTAGGTTTAGCGTTTACAGTGTGCTTCTTTCTCCATGCTATTGTCGCCCTGTTGATGATGTCAGCTACGTGGTTTCATCGAGCGCGGTTTAGTCGAACGCGGTTTTGTGGTGGAACCTTCTTGCACACGCACGGAATGTACAGTGCCTGCATGATGCTCCGCCAAACAGCTGCAGCATCGCGGATGGTAAGTATGCATGTGCCCGCTGCGTGCATGCTATGCGCATGCTGGGCGCATCCACTTGGTAGATGCCAGGCCCCATTGCAGTGTACGGGTTGCAACGGGATCCGGAAGCCGCCACTGGCCATCACGGATATATTATTATCTCTATATCAGCTCTCATTTATAGGAATAAAAAAATAATTTTAACACTGTCATTTTCAAATTATAAAGCTGTATATGGAGTGAAGTTGAACTAAAATAAAACCCACCCAGTTTCACGTCAAGTAATTATAGGCAGCTTAGAAGTTCCTGGTGCATTTCCATTTATACCACTGAAATTTTATCTCCGACTTTTCTTCTACCTAGGCCTGATCTGTCTCTTCCTCCTGCCTTGAAAACTTGACTTTGTAGTTGGGAAATACATTTAAGCTGTCACATCATTAAAAAAAAAAAAAAAAAAAAAAAGGTGGCCTATTTTCATTTCCATCGGAAAAAGCATAAAGTTCAGCTGTAGCTGTCATGGCAGGAATATAATACGGGAAGAACAGCCTAAGATATTATCAAAAAGGAGGGGGGGGAATTCTGCCTGTGCCATTACATGCTATTTGTTTCAATTTTCCACACTAGAAGATGATGCCATGTACATCACTGTGGGTGAAAAAAAAATGAGATAAAAAAATGTTTGTTAGGCCTGGAAGCCATATTTTGCATTGTGCCTTCAGGCCTGCCACATTTAGTGCTGTGGGAAACTGGGAGGGGGGGTTATATGGAATATGGGAGAGATATAGCAATAGCAATAGCAATAGTAGTTAGACTTATATACCGCTTCATAGGGCTTTCAACCCTCTCTAAGCGGTTTACAGAGTCAGCATATTGCCCCCACAGTCTGGGTCTTCATTTCACCCACCTCGGAAGGATGGAAGGCTGAGTCAACCTTGAGCCGGTGAGATTAGAACCGCTGAACTGCAGATAACAGTCAGCTGAAGTGGCCTGTACCCTAACCACTGCACCACCTCGGCTCTTCTATATATACTCAAAATAACATTCCTTTCTCCGAGAGTCAAGGACAACTTGCCCTGCACCTGGAAGGCATCTCTAGTTTTGGGTGGAGACTGAATGGACCATGGGATGGACATGTGGGTGCTGGGCGGGGACTTGGACTTTCATTTGGGTGTGGAAAACCTGGAAGCTTTCAGATTTGGGTTTTTTCCAGATGTGCCAATATGACACCTCTAATAAAATGGAACTTTGAGGAAACTGAAGCCTCGGAGACTTCTTTCGTTGGGGGTGTTTCTTGCAACCCTGACATTATCCCGAATCACAACATTAGCAATGAATGAGAAAGGGTGAGTTCACCATTTGTATGCTAAAAAGCTGTTGGAGTAAAATCCGGTCCGTGTCTTATTCCAAGCCTCCTGCCTCCAGAAGCTGTGAATGTTCCAACACTGGAAGTTTTAAAGAAGAGTTTGGACAATCATTTGTCTGAAATGGTATAGGGTTTCCTGCCTGAGCAGGGGGTTGGACTAGAAGACCTCCAAGGTCCCTTCCAACCCTGCTGTTGTATTATATTTTATTCTCTAATACTCCCTCTACTTTAAAGAGAAATTAATGAGACACTTGATTGAGGATTAGCTTGTATATCCATTCACTTCTGCACGGATTTTGAATAATAGTGCTCTTAAGTCTGTTGCTTGTCAGAACACTGAGATGAAACTGAGAATACAACACTGAATTTTTCTATTGTGGAACAAAAGGACATAGAACTTCACAGCATCGAGAAGTTATCCATTTTTTTTGTATGCTGAATACCGCAGAGCTATTTTTAAAAAATAAATTCTCTCTGCCTTTTGAAAGATGGATTATGTATTTTAAAATTGCCTTAAAGAAATCCAAATGTTTTTTCCCCTCGCCGTACTTCCGAGGTGCCAAAAAAGATTAGTTACATCTAATTTAAATTGGGCTAAATCTATAAATATCCCTAATTGTCATATTTAGTACTAACAATGGGAGCACCTGTTTGAAATATTCCGATCTACACAGCGAGTAGAATTTTTCATCTAGTCATTGGAAATATCATTCACAATTATAGTAATCATCCTATGGAGACTCTAGACCAAAAATGAGTTATTGGAAACATCTGTCCAAGTTTCCAAGCTGCAAGTTGCTATTAATATTATGTTTTACATGAATGGACTCTTTAGGCTGCCGTTCTCTAAGCCATACTTGGAATAAACCTGGTTGTGTATATCTGAATAACCAAACAAAGCCTTGCCCTATTAGTTAACGGAATAACACAGTGGAAAGGGACCTTGGAGGTCTTCTAGTCCAGCTCCCTGCTCAAGAAGGAGATCCTATATCATTCCAGGCAAGTGGCTGTCCAGTCTCTTCTTAAAAGCCTCTAGTGATGGCGCACACACAACTTCTGAAGCCAACTTCTGTTCCACTGGTTAATTTTCCTTACTGTTAGGAAATTCCTCCTTAGTTCTAAGTTGGTTCTCTCCCTGATTAGTTTCCTTCCATTGCTTCTTGTCCTGCCTTGTGGTGAAAAACAGTTCTTGTGTCTCGTTGTGCTGGTGTGCAGTGCTCTATGGCATCATTTTGAGGGTAGGCGTTGAAACCATTTATGTCCAGGATGTGAGGGGTCTGTAGATATTTTCACGGCCCTCTTTTTAACTCATTCAGTATACAGGTCCTCAACAGAAGGCAGGTTGGTAATAATTGTTTTTCTTTTCTGCAGTTCTGATGATCCTCTGAAGTCTGTGTCTGTCTTGTTGGGTTGCAGAACCAAACCAGACAGTTATAGAGGTGCAGATGACAGACTCAATAATTCCTCTGTAGAACAGAATCAGCAGCTCCTTGAGAAGTCTAACCTAATGTAAAATATTGTGAGCCAAACATATTTATTACTATACATGAGATTCAGCCAATAGATAGTCTTGATTGCTATATCAAATTTGCATTGAAATTTTTACTGTAACATCTTCCAGTGAGTATGAGATTTGCTTTTATTTATCCATTTTCCTAATCCCCAAGCTTTTGATATTGATTTTGTTATATACTGCCAACAAATCTGAATAGAATCCCTCACCCTCTTTCACCAAAATCTTCTCTCTTTTGCAGAAGGGCTCTTAAAATGGCACATGAAAACTAATGTGATTCTCAAAGGCTTCTATTTGTCTTTAATGACCCTGTAATACCTTACATCTGGGGGGAATCAGAGCAACTGAATGGAGCTAGGATATTCTTCCTGTCACCAATGGAGCAGATAATTACTCATTGTGCCCAGAGAAAGAAATATGTGCCACTACCTGGGATCAAACCCACAGCCTCCTGATTGTGAGGTGAGAGCTCCACCTGTGGGCCACTGCACCACTGCAATCCTTAATGTAATGTCACTTGCAAATTTCTATTCTAGATTGTGTAAGGCTCGTTTAATTTTGGTCAAGGGAGACATCTACACCTTGGAATCTTCAGAGAGAAGATATCAAGAGAAGTTATGATCAAGTTATCATTGTCGTCGTCATCATCATCATCATCATCATCATCATCATCATCATCATCATCATCTTAGCCATTGCTTATCCACTGCAGGATGAAGATCTCTTCCTTATGTTTCCAACTTATACAGTCCTGAATCCAATTGGGCCCACAATACTTG
The DNA here is from genome assembly GCF_051295495.1 of Thamnophis sirtalis. Taxonomy (NCBI): domain Eukaryota; kingdom Metazoa; phylum Chordata; class Lepidosauria; order Squamata; family Natricidae; genus Thamnophis; species Thamnophis sirtalis. The sequence continues at coordinate 10,535,909 of NW_028261392.1, forward strand.
CTGTTGTTAATCCACCTTGTTTTAGGTCTCTTTCATGGACACTTTTGATCAAGTTGGATCCATTCTATGACTGCTTTGGTCCACCTGCCATCAGTTTTTCTTGGTATGTGACCAGCCGATTTCCATTTCTGTTCTGAACACCCCCCTTCCACCGTCCTACACCAAAACACGCCGAGACAAAGATACTACAGGGACTTTATTAACAGATAGACAGGCCCTTGGCAGCACTCCAGCACAGTCCAGGCATTGGTAGCAATCCAGCACAGACAAGATGTGGCAGCAATCCAACACAGACTAACCTTGGCAGCAATCCAGCCTGCCAAGCTAGCCCCAAAAGTTCTCCCACTTTAGTGCAAACGTTGACTCCTGCAAAAGGGCGTGTGCACAATCATTCCTTTTATAGTCTTGAGAGGAGCCTAATTACCACCAGCTGAGTGAAATTACCTCCTGTAACTGCACAACTGTTCCTTCCGCCTATCAGCTCTTTGGTGCCGGGCATCCTGGAACAATTCCCTTGTCTCCTCCCCAATGGTCCAAGGCTCGGGCACCTCCTGGTGGCCAACCAGCCTCTCTGCACCCTGCTCAGAGTCGGAACCCTGTCCAGAGTCCTCCACCTCCTCCAGAGCCGACTCATAGGGCTCCTCACTGTCGGAGTCTGGTGGCAGCGCCAACGGCTCCTGCTGGGCCACAACACATTTCCATTTTTTTAATTCCCTTGATGATGTCATATACTTTCATTTGTTCTCTAATCTATGTGCAGCTCTTTCTATTTTGTCTTGTGATGCTGAGAATGTATCTTTCCATGGCTTTGTGCCACTCATAATTTTTGTGTCAATTGGGAGGTCAGTGTCCATGTTTCGCCGGCATATGATAGGGCAGGTAGCACACACTGGTATTTACAGTATGTAAAAGGGAAGTTAAAGGGATATGTTCAAGAACTATATTATAGGACCACGGATATTGTGAATTTATAAGTTATGGATACATATTTTAGCTAAACATAAGGAATAACTTCCCGAGATCTGTACAGCTGTCTATCTAAGGTGGCTTTGGTTTCTCCATCCGTGGAGGATTTTAAGAAGGGGCTGGACAGCCACTTCATCTGGATTTTTAAAAATTGTAGAAGCTTGGATGAAATGATCCAATCCTACAATTCTATAATTGGTGAAATGGTATGTGCTACAAATCAGGGGAGTAGCAACATGGCAATAGATGATGTTGAGTGTGACATTTTGCTTGTCCCGCATTCTTTAAATCAAGCTGCTTCAGGATAAGGAAAGGAAGGAGAAATTATTATTTTTTTCTCCTTAGGTTCCAGGGACTTCTACACTACAGCCAACTAATTTAGCTGTTTCTTCTAAACTGAAACTTCTAAACTTGGATAATTTATTTTGTGTAGGGTGCAAAAAAATCTGGGAATCCCTTGGGAGTTTATTATATAGATTGCTAATTCAAGGAAGGGGCCTTTCAATTAAAAATGCACACCTTGTCTAATTCAAGGTTTCACTTCTCATCAATTTGTCTGCTATTAGACAGAAATTCCCCAGATCCCAGCTATTACCTAACCACAAAATAATGTGTAGACTAATTGTTTCTATCTTTTTAGGTCCCCCCCCCACTTTTAAATCTAGAGGCAAGAATTCATGCAGTAAAATAACTAATCAGAGAGTTTTGCCATCTGCTTGATGATAAATGCACTTCTGGGATGGAGAGTTTGTGGAAAGGGGAATATAAGAAAATATACAGCTTAATAATAAATCTATTTTGAGTCAGAACCTTTTAATGGCATTGTTATTAGTCAGTCTTGATAATCAGAGGCAGCCTCTTCTCAGAGTGGTTATTTAAACTGAAGTGTTTTCCAGCAGCTGTTGTGAGAAAGGAAAATGGCTCCTGATAGAAGATATGATGTAGATGATGACGGGGAGTTTCAGAATAGATGCGGGAAGAGAAATGGAAGCCAGTGAATTGCTGCCTTTTGAAAAGCATTACTTTGTTCTGCTATACACATACTAAACAATACATTCTGTTGAAAGAAGCCAGAGAGTCAGTGGTATGTTTTGTCACCAAAGAAAGCAATGAATCCATATACTTGTGTAGAAAGGTAGGCTCTCAGCTTTCACATTTCCATCCCCTACCCTGATCCAGTTATAAATATCTCCAGCAATTGTCTGCCCAATTTTCAGGAGGCCCTTCTCATGTTTCTAGCCCAGATAGATAGATAGCTAGATAGCTAGATAGCTAGATAGCTAGATAGCTAGATAGCTAGATAGCTAGATAGCTAGATAGCTAGATAGCTAGATAGCTAGATAGCTAGATAGCTAGATAGCTAGATAGCTAGATAGCTAGATAGCTAGATAGCTAGATAGCGAGATAGCGAGATAGCGAGATAATGAGATAGCTAGATAGCTAGATAGCTGGATAGCTGGATAGCTGGATAGCTGGATGTATGTATGTATGTATGGATGATAGATGGAGACAAGTTATAGATGACAGAGAGATATAGATATATAGATGTAAGAGTTGCATGGTCGTCTAGAGGTGAAGATACTCACTTCCCGTTAGAAGTTGGAAAGTTCAACCCTAGGCAGCAACAGATGCTTCTCTATCAGGATGCAAAGAGAAAATATCTGATGTGAACACATAGGTGTCAGGAAGGGTATCTGGCCAGTAAATGTTCAGCTCCATTCAATCACCATGCCCCCCCCCCAAAAAAAAGCAAGGGATCATAGGGTCATAAACAGAAAAAAGGTATATAGATATAGAGGATAGAAAATAATAGATAGATAGATAGATAGATAGATAGATAGATAGATAGATAGATAGATAGATAGATAGATAGATAGATAGATAGATAGATGATAGATGATAGATGATAGATGATAGATGATAGATGATAGATGATAGATGATAGATGATAGATGATAGATGATAGATGATAGATGATAGATGATAGATGATAGATGATAGATGATAGATGATAGATGATAGATGATAGATGATAGATGATAGATGATAGATGATAGATGATAGATGATAGGTAGGTAGGTAGGTAGGTAGGTAGGTAGGCAGGCAGGCAGGCAGGCAGGCAGGCAGGCAGGCAGGCAGGCAGGTAGATGATATAGATGGTAGGTAGATAGATAGGTAGGTAGGTAGATAGGTAGGTAGAAAAAAGAAAGAAAGAAAGAAAAAGTAGGAAACAAAAAATGAAGGAAGGAAGAATGAATGGAAGGAAGGAAGGAAGTAAGGAAGGAAGGAAGGAAGGAAAGGAAGGAAGGAAGGAAGGAAGGAAGGAAGGAAGGAAGGAAGGAAGGAAGGAAGGATAAATAGAGCAACCAAGGCAAGATAACTATGAGAGACAAGAAGTCATTGTGGGTGTAGGTATTCCTATAAGGACTGACCAGGAGTTCACTATTTAGAACACTTTTACAAATAATAAGAAAATAGTAGATTAAAAAAGTGTCATCCCATGGATTAAAAGGAGCAAAATAATGTACTAGCCAGATAAGAAACAAAATATATTGGCTTACTTAAATCAACATGCTTTGATCACTTTCTCTACTCAAGCCTGAAACTCCATGGTGAAACACCACGATATATGTTTTGTGCGAAACCAAATATTTGTACGTTATAATTACAGCAGCAAGAAAGAATGTGTTGCATTTTTAGCATACATTTCAGAAACTGCTCATTGCTTTGGCGTTTTATTACAAGATAATGTATCTTGGCTATGATTTCCATCCACTGTGTAATTAAGGCATAGCTCCAGAAAGTGACAAATGATGCAAAGAGCGGGGGTAATTATACTTATTTATTTACATCAGGTTAGGAAGACAAATAGCAGTTATGATCTATATTGCCGCTTGCCAGGTAGTTAAGCAGGAAACAGGATATCATACGTTAAAATTTATTCCCCCCCTTTTTTTTTGCCTCTGCCCAACATCAAATAAATATTAAAAAGTTCCTCTTTTTTTGCCATAAGAAAGCAGGATCTTATACGCCATTCATTGGGGAAAATAATTTACTTCTGATAGGATTAAAAAGGTAAAGGTTTCCCTCACACATATGTGCTAGTCGTTCCCGACTCTAGGGGGTGGTGCTCATCTCCGTTTCAAAGCCGGAGAGCCAGCGCTGTCCGAAGACGTCTCCGTGGTCATGTGGCCAGCATGACTACATGCCAAAGGTGCATGGAATGCTGTTACCATCCCGCCAAAGGTGGTTCCTATTTTTCTACTTGCATTTTTACATGCTTTCGAACTGCTAGGTTGGCAGAAACTGGGACAAGTAACAGGAGCTCAGTCCATTACACGGCGCTTTGGATTTGAACCACTGAACTGCCGACCTTTCTGATTGACAAGCTCAGCGTCTTAGCCACTGAGCCACTGGGTCCCTGTTCTGATGGCATTACGTCAGGTTTTTTTTCAGGCAAATTACCCAAAGTTGCAGGTTTATTTAAAGCAAGGAGACAGGAGACACAGAGAGAGAGAGAGTGTGTCAATAGTGGAAGAAAACAAAATGGGGAAAAATCAATCAGTCAGCCAGAAAATGCTTAAAAGCCTGGATTGACCTGTTTATGAACCACACGTGAAACAGAGTTGTCCTAATTTAAGTGGTCAGGCACAATGGGACCCCAGAAATCTAGAGGCAGAAAAAGACATCTTCAAGCCATCAACCCGTCTTCTTCTCGGTTCAAGAATCCAAAATAAAACAGGTCTGGCAGGTATAGCTTCTCCAGTACGGGCAGTGCTCGATACACAACTGCAATTGGGCCCCAAGTGCCTGTTGTTAAGTGAGACATATGTTAAGTGGGTTTGCCTCAATCTTTTTAGACGGTTGCCTTCTGGCAGAAAATACAGAAACAATTAAAACTAGGACCTCACATCTTCTGGGTTCACCCACAAAACCACGCTCGACTAAACCGCGCCCGACTAAACCGCGTCGCTGATGTCATCAACAGGGCGACAACAGCGCGGAGACAGAAGTACTCTGTAAACCCTAAACCTAAAATTAACCCCTAAACCTAACCCCCCTAAACCTAATCCTAACCCTAACCCTAAACCTAACCCTTAACCTAACCCTAAACCTAAACCTAACCCTAAACCTAACCCTTAACCTAACCCTTAACCTAATCCTAACCCTTAACCTAACCCTAAACCTAACCCTAACCCTAAACCTAACCCTAAACCTAACCCTAAACCTAACCCTAAACCTAATCCTAAACCTAATCCTAATCCTAACCCTTAACCTAACCCTAAACCTAACCCTAACCCTTAACCTAACCCTAAAGCTAACCCTAAACCTAACCCTAAACCTAATCCTAACCCTTAACCTAACCCTAAAACTAAACCTAATCCTAATCCTAATCCTAACCCTTAACCTAACCCTAAACCTAACCCTAACCCTTAACCTAACCCTAAAGGTAACCCTAAACCTAACCCTTACCTTAAGTTGAATCGGCTTGCTTTCAAAGCGCTATTTAAAGCACCCTTCTTTCTCCGCGCTGGCTGTTGTCGCCCTGTTGATGACGTCAGCGACGCGGTTTAATCGGGTGCAGTTTAGTCAAGCGCGGTTTTGATGGGTCACGCATCTTCTGAATAGCTTTTATCCCAGAGCTATAATTGCACTCAACAATGAACTAAAGGGCCACCATCAGTGAGCTATTGGACAGCACTACTTGGTCTGTTGTGTGGATGCTTGGGTGGTTTTAGGGGTGAGGGATTTTTTGGTGGGTGGGGGTGTGTCATGTGTGTTGGGCCTGGTCTTATGTGAATTTTGTTGTATGTGTATACTATGTATCAGTGGTGGGATTCAAATAATTGAACAACTGGTTCTCTGCCCTAATAACCAGCTGGGGAGGCGAGGCTTGGTGGTCATGTGTCTGGGTGGGTGTGGCCAACTCAATGTCACTCACATCGATGGGCGCTTCACCTTAGCTGTTACAATGTAATAAGGGTTAACCAGAGAGGCAGTTTCTGTAAGCAGGGCAATAAAGATTAGGCTAGAAACAACACCACAATGCTTGCTTGCTTGCTTGCTTGCTTGCTTGCTTGCTTGCTTGCTTGCTTGCTTGCTTGCTTGCTTGCTTGCTTGCTTGCTTGCTTGCTTGCTTGCTTCCTTCCTTCCTTCCTTCCTTCCTTCCTTCCTTCCTTCCTTCCTTCCTTCCTTCCAAGATTAGCCCTGTAAAGTGGAAGAAAATAAAATGAGATTTCTTCCAACAACCGGTTCTCCAAACTGCTTAGAAAGGTAACAACCGGTTCTCCCGAATAGGTGCAAACTGGCTGAATCCCACCATTGCTGTGTATATACGTACAATGACAACGAAGTTTAATAATAATAATTTATGAACTTTCTTCCCACCCTTGTTAAGTGAATCACTGTAGTTGTTATGGGAGTAACCTCGTTGTTTAGTGAATCTGTCTTCCTTTTCCTAGATGTCTATGGAGCTTCTCAATCATCCAGGTCATGGTTGTCCCAAAAGTTCTTTTTCAAGAGGCAACTGGACTTTCTTGGTTTTTCATGGAAGACCTTCTGCTTCTTCTGAGCTGAAGAAGCTTCTTGGATGGGAAGCGAAACATCTTCAATGAAAAAACCAGAAAGTCCAATTGCCTCTTGAAAAAAAGCACCTTTGGGGCTTCCCCTTGTTTGCCGGAAAGTCATAAAAAAGGATTGCAACACCCTGCAATGGTCATAAATATGAACCAGTTGCCAAGCATTTGAATGTTGATCACATAATCGCAGGGATACTGCAAAGGTCAGAACTCTGAAACTGGTTATAAGTCACTTTTTCGGTGTTGCTGTAACCTTGATTGGTCATTAAATGAACTGTCGTAAGTTGAGGACTACCAGTAAAAGGGAGCCCTTCACTCTCTAGACTGATTCCTTCTCTCTTTCCATAGAAACATTTTTTTTTCCTAACATCCAGTTGGAATCTGTCTCCTTTTAATATAAATCCATGGATCTGTGTCCTGCATTTGGAAATGAGGAAAAACAGTCATAATCTCCTTCTACATTGTACCCGCTAATGTAATGAAGAATTTTGTTGTACACTCTATTTAGTCTTCTAAACATACCCAGAAGTTTCAAAGTCTCTTTAAAAATTATCTGTCTCTCTGTCCGTCCATCCATCCATCCATCCATCCATCCATCCATCCATCCATCCATCCACCCATCTATCTATCTACCTACCTAACATCTATCATCAGTCATCTATCTATAATCAGTTACCATATCTGTCTGTCTGTCTGTCTGTCCGTCCGTCCGTCCGTCCGTCCGTGCGTCCGTCCGACCATCCATCCATCCATCCATCCATCCATCCATCCATCCATCCATCCATCCATCCATCCATCCATCCATCCATCCATCTATCTATCTATCTATCTATCTATCTATCTATCTATCTATCTATCTATCTATGGATGTGGTGACTCAGTGGCTAAGACACTGAGCTTGTCGATCAGAAGTTCGGCAGTTCAACGGTTCAAATCCCTAGCGCCGCGTAATGGAATGAGGAGCTCTTGTTACTTGTCCCAGCTTCTGCCAACCTAGCAGTTTGAAAGCACGTAAAAATGCAAGTAGAAAAATAGGAACCACCTTGGTGGGAAGGTAACAGTGTCCTGTGTGCCTTCGGCATTTAGTCATGCCAGACACATGACCACGGAGACATCTTCAGACAGCACTGGCTCTTCGGTTTAGAAACAGAGATGAACACCACCCCTTAGAGTCGGGAAAATCTAGCACATATGTGTGAGGGGAACTATCTATCTATCTATCTATCTATCTATCTATCTATCTATCTATCTATCTATCTATCTATCTATCTATCTATCTATCTATCATCTATCTATCTATCTATCTATCTATCTATCTATCTATCTCTCTCTCTCTCTCTCTCTATCTATCTATCTATCTATCTATCTATCTATCTATCTCTATCTCTATCTCTATCTCTATCTCTATCTCTATCTCTATCTCTATTATCTATCTATCTATCTATCTATCTATCTATCTATCTATCTATCTATCTATCTATCTATCTATCTATCTATCTATCTATCTACCTACCTACCTACCTACCTACCTACCTACCTACCTACCTACCTACCTATCTATCTATCTATGACTTTGTTTTTGATATTAAAAAAGAATAGCTCACTCTTTCTAGAAACACCTATTTAAAACAAGCATTTGCTACTGCTACAGCTGGAAATTTTCATCTTGCTTTTAGCCATTAGCGTTTATTTCATAATTTATTTGTGCTTTTTTAAAGAAAAGGATGATCTATGACCAGGGCTCAAATACATCCATAAAAATCTGACTGGTTTTCGCGCACTGATCTCTGAAGGATTAGTATTCTGTTAGTGTATGTGTCTGTCTGTCTATGGAGCTCATGTGATGTTGGAGAATACAGTTGTTGTAAATGTAAGTAACTAACAGAATGATACTCAAAGGCATTTTCCACTTCTACAAAATCCATAGCACAATAATTCATTGGACCCCTTCATTTGGAATACTATACTATGGCACCATGAAACAATTTAAGGTTGTTGTTGTTGTTTTCAATTTTACAGCTGGGTATAAATCCTTCTAATTTTGCCCAAGCTTGCCTTGTAATCACTAGCTAATCCAATTTGTATACCTCCAGGGTTAAAAATGTAGAACAATGAGCCTCATTGGGATGTAAAGATTTAGATAAACAAATTGAAGAGTTTTTTTTTCCAGTGTAAGCCATGGATCCAACCAGCAAGATTTGTGCTGTTCTTTTATGAAATACTTTCTCTTTTGCCTTGGAGGCAATCGTATCGGTAACCTTAAACCAAAACTAAGAAAGATGAATGCATCTTCCCAAACTGAGCGCGCCATCTGGATGTTTTGGCTGGCTAACAGGTGCTAGTGGGGTTTAGAGTTTCATTCTTGGCCCAGATTCTGCACTATGATGGGTGACTCTGTAGCTCTGTGCAATTGTGCATTGCATTAATTGGAGAGATTGGAAGAGGCGAAGAATAGTAATTAGTCAGTTGGTCATGCAGAAAAGAGAACAGTGGCTCCAAGCCATAGAGCCGAAGACACAGATGTGCTAGGCTATTGGCTCCGGCTCTCCAAGGGATCTTACTAATCTATTGCAGATCAAGTAAACAGTCCATCTTCATCCAGGTCCTCAGATTGTTTAAATCAAAAATATAAATTTCAGAAGCACAGTGTTGAATGGCTTAAAAGAAAACACATATGAGGCTTATGAGCAGGACTGGCAAAATGCTAAATAAACCATGGGTTTTTTTATTTATTTATTTCCGGATCAGTTCCTGAACAGTTTTAAGGCAAAGAAGGAATAACTCGGGCATCATTTTAGTTGCTCAACAGTTCAATCCTGCGTCATTCCCATGGTCCTTGTTATGTAACCTCCCCGTTGGGAGAGCGAGTACGTTCAGAGAAGCGTTGTGAGAGTTATGTTGGAGAACACACAAAGCATTATTCAGAGACACTGCAGTTTAAATAGGCTTTTACTTTTGTGGAAATAGAGGTATCAGAGTCCATCAAACAGTCCAAGTCATACACAGATAAGACAGTCAGTCATCAATGTCTTTCAGTTAAGGAATAATCCAAATAACATAGTCCATAATCATACAAACAGTCCGGTACTCAAAGTTTGCCAGCAGTTGCAAAACTTACAATAGCTCACAGCACTTTCTAACAGCCAGCTTCCAAAACACTCAGATCAGATCAGCCCAGCATCTAACGAACAGAGAGAGCTAACAGTCATTGGGGCTCCCTCTTATGGCCGATTGAGGAAACAGCAACCAATCACATTTTACAGTATGATTTAAAGAAACAGATATAACATTGTTACATGATTTATATATTGCCAACCCAACTGTTAGATTATATTTCTAACAGTCCTTCCAATTGCTCAACTTCAAGGGTTCAAGAATGCTCCAAGACTGACAATAGAAATAACACTTAGATTTATATACTGCTCCACAGTGCTTCACAGTCCTCTCTAAGTGATTTACAGAGTCAGCCTCTCCCCCCCCCCCAATGATCTGGGTCCTCATTTTACCCACCTCAGAAAGGATGGAAGGCAGAGTCAACCTTGAGCCAGGTGAGATTCGAACTGCTGGAAGTCAGCAGAATTAGTCTGCAATACTGCACTCTAACCACTGCACCACCATGGCTCTTGACAATGGGGATTGGGAGGCTGAGACATTGGAAGAAAAATGGCATTCGCCAGCAGAATAAAATGGTAAGGCTTTTGCTTGGTATGCATGTTTGCAGATGTGTGTGCAGATGTGTTTGTGTGCTTAAATATTCTGATTCTTGGCCTGTTCATAAAAACCTGTTGATCAACGGCCTTGAAGAGGTGCCAGGCCATCGATCATAGGATGTGAGTCCCATTTTGTGCAGATGGGCGAGAGAGACTTGATGAGTTGTTACCTGTATTCCATTCCCCTCAATGCACTGCAACATTGCTCCTACAGATAGTTGGCCTCACTGCGGAAGTGGTGATGGAGTTTTCTAACTTTTAGTTTTGGGGAACTTCAACCAACCTTCCTGTGGGAAGGAAGTATGAACTGGACCAGCTGTGCCAAACACAATTACAGCCATTGACCTGACCCAACATATAGAATAACAGAACGGACCTTAGAGGTCTTCTAGTCCAACCCCTTGCTTAGGGAGGAAAACCCTACACCACGTCAGACAAATGGTCATCTAATCTCTTCTTAAATACTTCCAATGTTGGAGCATTCACAACTTCTGGAAGCAAGTTGTTCCACCGATTAATTGTTCTAACTGTCAGGAAATTTCTCCTTAGTTCTAAATTGCTTCTCCCCTTGATTAGTTTCCACCCAGGTGCTTTGGACAATAGTTTGACTCCTTCTTTTTTGTGGCAGCCACTGAGATATCTGAACCCTGCTATCATGTCAACCCTAGTCCTTCTTTTCATACTCAATTACAGCAACCATTCTTTATATGTATTAGCATCCAGTCACCTAATCATCTTTGTTGCTCTTCTCTGCACTCTTTCTGGAGTCTTAACATCTTTTTTACATTGTGGCGACTGGAATTGGATGCAGTATATCAACATACCAAGTTGAGAGTATAAAATTTGTTCTATTTTTTAAATTTTGACTTGGGGCAGATGCGGTGGAGTTGAATCACAACTGTACACAAAAACAGGTGCATATGCAACACAATAGGCCACACACATATTTCCTGGATTAGGGATGTGGCAGAGAACTTTTACCTAAAAACCAAGTCAAAAAGAACACGCAATGCCAAGTGTCAAGTTGTTCCTCTTTATTTCTCATGTCAGCATGTCTCTTATTGTTAGAAATGGACCCTATAGTCAAGGATTAGGAAGGGGGGACTATCAAGGAAGAAGAAAGAGAACATATTATCTTCTGTGCTTCCAAATAAAGCCTGAAATTGCATTATTTCCTTGCCAGCCACATCAGCTTGCTGACTCCTATCCAGTTGGCAATCAAGTGCTATTCCAAACACTTTGCACAATTATTGTTACAGTAGCCCCGTAGCTGCACATTTGATTTGTCCTTTCTTCCTGAGAAGCTCCACAGTTGAACCAGGGCAGGTGCAATCCATTACTTTCAACCTATTTTTCGGAGAGATTATGTATGTGTATAGATAGATAGATAGATAGATAGATAGATAGATAGATAGATAGATAGATAGATAGATAGATAGATAGATAGATAGATAGATAGATAGATAGATAGATAGATAGAGAGATAGAGATAGAGATAGATGATAGATGATAGATGATAGATGATAGATGATAGATGATAGATGATAGATGATAGATGATAGATGATAGATGATAGAGATAGATAGATAGATAGATAGATAGATAGATAGATAGATAGATAGATAGATAATAGATAGATAGATAAATAGATAGATAGATAGATAGATAGATAGATAGATAGATAGATAGATAGATAATAGAGATAGAGATAGAGATAGAGATAGAGATAGAGATAGAGATAGAGATAGAGATAGATAGATAGATAGATAGATAGATAGATAGATAGATAGATAGACGATAGATAGATAGATAGATAGATAGATAGATAGATAGATAGATAGATAGATAGATAGATAGATACATACATGATAGCTGGATAGATAGATGATAGATAGATGATATAGATATAGATATAGATATAGATATAGATTAGATATAGATATAGATATAGATATAGATATAGATATAGATATAGATATAGATATAGATATAGATATAGATATAGATATAGATATAGATATAGATATAGATATAGATATAGATATAGATATAGATATAGATATAGATATAGATATAGATATAGACAGATGATAGAGATAGATAGATAGATAGATAGATGATAGATAGATAGATAGATAGATAGATAATAGATAGATAGATAAATGATGATAGATAGATAGATAGATAAATGATGATAGATAGATAGATAATAGATAGATAGATGATAGATAGATAGATAGATAGATAGATAGATAGATGATGATAGATAGATAGATAGATAGATAGATAGATAGATAGATAGATAGATAGATAGATAGATAGATATATTCTCCAATGTCCTACTCAATTCTGCAGTCTTGATGCCGCATTGAAGAGCGGAGAGCCTGCGTGTGCATTACAAATTACTTGGGTGTCTGATTATTATTATTATTTTTGTAGCCAGCTTTGCATTTATCCAATTAATGTGCCATCCAGGCCAGACGTAAGCAGCATGTTAATCAGTAGTGCCATGAGATACTTCTCCAGCATTCCTACAATCTATGAAGATGTTATCTGAGCAAAGCAATGCCCACACTCTGCAAAGATGTGTTGTTTAACAAATCCAGGTTGAGTTCTAGCAATTATTACAATGTTCTCAGCCTGGAATGCCCTAGAAGGCATTCTGTTGGTCTTCAAAGAATTGGCTGATTGACCTGTAGCTTTCCTCCTTGTTGTAGATGGGGACGCGTCCATCTGAATATTGCGCGAATTCCAGCAACCGGGTATTTAAACAACGGAACTGCATCACATTCAAATTAATCTTCATAACATTAATATGATTCAATTTACTTTCAGCTGAGAAATTAATTACTTTCCATAAATACATTAGTACATTATCATGTATAATTGGGGAGTTTAAATATGATTAATTGCACTGGAAATTATCTGCTTATTCTTGTGCAAAATCAATACAGGGACAATGGAAATACAGATGTAGGTTATTAAAGTTTGCCCAGTAATTTTTTTTTTAGATCTGTGAAGGTGATGGCCTAGTTTGGAAAAGGTCTTACGCCTTTAATGAGTCCAACAGGTATGTGACTTTGGCAGAAGTGACATTTGGTGGATTGTGATACAAAAGAGAATACAAGGTGGAATTAAATATGCTTTGCATATTTAAAAGCAAGGAGGGAAGGAAGGAGGGAAGGAAGGAGAGAAGAAAGGAGGGAAGGAAGGAGGGAAGGTAGGAGGGAAGGAAGGAGAGAAGGAGAGAAGAAAGGAGGGAAGGAAGGAGGGAATGTAGGAGAGAAGGAAGGGGGAAGGAAGGGGGAAAGGAAGGAGAGAAGGAGAGAAGAAAGCGGAGAGCCTTTCTTCTCTCCTTCAAGGAGGGAAGGAAGGAGGGAAGGAAGGAGAGAAGGAAGGAGAGAAGGAGAGAAGAAAGGAGGGAAGGAAGGAGGGAAGGAAGGAGAGAAGGAGAGAAGAAAGGAGGGAAGGAAGGAGGGAATGTGGGAGAGAAGGAAGGAAGGAGGGAAGGAAGGAGGGAAGGAGAGAAGGAGAGAAGAAAGGAGGGAAGGGGGAAGAAGGGAGGGAAGGAAGGAGGGAAGGAAGGAGAGTAGGAGAGAAGAAACGAGGGAAGGAAGGAGGGAGGGAGGGAAGAAGAAGTAGGACCGTTGTAAGATAAGATGGATCTATGGGATGGTAAGAAAGCAATTTTCAAGTATATTGTCAACTGTAGGGGAAAAAATTGTTATAAATACATATTATTAATAGCAGTGATGAGATCATATAATTGTGAATGTATATATGAAATTGATAAAATGAAAAATTAATTTAAAAAATATGCTTTGCGTGCTGCTGCTTCTGGAGTCAACCCATCAGCTGTGGAGCAGAACCAGCCTTGGTGATCATTTGAACACCCCTGGTTTTATTATTATTATTATATTATTTGATAGTGTTAAAGGTATCATCTCGAGATGAATGCTCTCCAAGTAAAGCTACCTTTTGTAATTGTCTAAAGGGGATTTTGTCACTTGCCAGTGGTGTTCAAATGGTTCTCCAGATGTTTTGGGATTACATCCAAGGGACCTATTACTATTGATACTACCTCTGCTTTCTTTAGCCACAATTGTTCTACTTCTAATTGCAAGTCTTTGTATTTTATTATTTTATCCAGCCCTTTCTCTTCTATTTTGTTGTGTCCAGGTCATAAAGTATTTGAATATCAAAGTCCTATCTTACAAATGCAAGTGTTTGAGTATTTGATCGTTGAGAAAATTATGAATTATGCCAAGGTTCTTGTGTTAGTCTTTAGATAAATAGATAATAAGCATGCCTACAGATGATTTCTTTATTTAATACGTAAATCTAAACACTGTTCTGAAAAGCAAATCACATCTATGAAGAGAACTAAAAAAAACTAAGATGATTGATAATTATTGTCACATTTCCATCACCAGCATGTAAACAGTATTTAATTTTGAGATTTTATCTATATTTTTACAATAGCTCCCTCTAGTGGGAGCCAGAATAATTTTGCTAGCAGTCTGCCTATATTTCGTAGGATAAGTTAGTATGGAAAAACTCCAATTCAAAACCTGACTATACAATCAAAGTCATTCAGTTGCAATCCTAAACCACTTATTCAAACCCAAAAATGAAACTCCATGGATCGCAGTGAACTGGTCTAGTTCTGAGAAAAAGCAGGTTGTCTTGTTTTATACAGCTTTACAACTTGTGGGAAGATAAAGTGCTTGCGTTTTTCACACATAGAATATTGCATTCAATTTTAGTCACCATGATATTTAAAAAAAAGATGTTGAGACTCTAGAAAGAGTGCAGACAAGAACAACAAAGATAGTAATAGCACTTAGAGTTATATACCGCTTTACAGTGCTTTTTAGCCCTCTCTAAGCTGTTTACAGAGTCAGCATATTGCCCCCAACAATTTATGTCCTCATTTTATCCACCTCAGCAGGATAGAAGCGGGGTGAAATTCAGAAAGTTCTGACTGGTTCTGTAGTAAAAAGAATTGAATTTCATCACTTGACGGAGGGCTGAGTCAACCTTGAACCTGGTGAGATTTGAACTGCCAAATTGCAGGTAGCCAGCAGTCAGCAGAAGTAGCCTGCAATACTGCCCCATCTAACCATTATGCCACCATGGCTCATAATAAAACATATGGGAAATAAAATTGGATTTGGAAATAAAACATATGAAGAAAGGTTGCAGGAATTAATATATCCAGTGTGAAAAGAAGGGCCAAAGCTGACATGATAGCAATTTTCCAATATTTGGAAAGCTGCCACCAAGAAAAAAAACAACGGAAGGGAAAATCAACTTATTCTCCAAAGCGTCGGAAAGCAGGACAAGAAGCTATGGATGAAACTAATCAAGGAGAGAAGCACCCTAAAACTATGGAGAATCTCCTGTCAGTAGGAAGAATTAGTCAGTGGAATGGCTTGCCTCCAGAATTTAGTGACCTCCATCATTGGAGGTTTCTAAAAAAGCATGGAGATCTTCTAGTCCAAGTGATTGTTTGTGGAAAATGGTATAATGGGTCTTCTGCTTGAGTAGGGGATTGGACTAGAAGATCTCCATGCTTGCTTTCAATTTTGATATTCTCGTCAGCCAGAATCTACTTGAGCTTAAACTATCAGAAAGCTGCAATGTTGAATTTATATTCTGCACCAGGAAAGATGCTTATTCCCTTTATTTTGCTTATTCTCTTTATCAAGAGTTTGCCTTGGTTTATCAGGCTAGATGTGAGTTTTCAAGAGATGCTACTAACAGACATTGAACTGTTTTCCTAATGCTCGATAAAAATAATGTTGATCTCTTTGTGTGTGATGAATCTGGACAAGGTATTATTTTTTCCTCAAAATTCCACCTACTATAATAAATAAGCAAGAAAAAAATAGCATTTCTGCTTCTGCATCACACCATCATCACATATTATACCTCCTTCTTTTTCTATCTTTATATACATAATTGTACAAGTGAATCATATTACACTTTAAGGATTTTTTTTTTACAAGTGAAAAGGAAAAAAATAATCCGACAGGCGAGGAACAATCTACAAAAACAGTAACTGAGAGAGAGGGGGCATACTTTTATTTCAAATAACTTTCTGCTCACAGAGAAAGTTCAACCTAAATTAACTTGCTGAATATGCATTCGTTATGTATGTTTGCTTGTGCGTGTTAAAAGTAATTATTTTTATTAATATAAAGTTATCCACACGATGGCAGTACAAGCTTAAAAAAAACAAAATTATTTGCTAATTCTTTTAACTTGGAGGAAGACATTCTGTATTTTAAACATCTCCTTGTATATATACACAAATGAAATTCATGGACACACACACACACATGCACACACACACACACACACACAAAGAGAGACAGACAGACAGACGGCATATTTATTTGTGTGTGTATGTGTGTTGCATGTGTGTGAGATATATGTTTGTGTCCCTATGTTTGTGTGTGAGAGAGAGATCTGTATGTATATGTATGTGTACTTGTGGGTGTGAGGCAGAAATTTGTGTGTCTCAATGTGTGTGTGAGACAGCAAAATGAGCAGATTTGAGTGAGAGAAATAATGAGGTAAAATGTAGACAACAATCAGATAGATATAATAAAGCCGTGATATAATTTGTTTAAATTTTGCATAGCATATTTTGTTCCCAGGTATATCTTCTCTAAATTTCTAACGCTCTTTAAAAAAATGAAGGAAAATGAAAACTGGTAAAATAATATAACTTTAATAGAAGATGATGAAGATTGTTAGAAAGGAGAGGGCCCGGGTTGTATTAGCAGGTATAACTTATACTTTGAAAGTATTAAATGCAGAGGAAATCATCATATCAACATTCTAATTAAAAAGGTAATTTTAGATTGAATTTATGGAACTTCAGATATTGGTGCTTGCATTTCTGGCAATAATACAGAAGTAGTTTTCCTTTGATTTTCTTCTGGGTTTTTTAAAAAAAACTTCTTAGTCTACTTTGTAATCCTTGTTTATGATTTCCTAGTATTAAAAAGCTAATCCCGCTTAGCTTTCTAAATAGGGTAAAATATCATCATAAATCCTTAAGGTTTTGTCTAATTTTATTGGCTTGGTATGGGAAGTCCTGAAAGAACAATTTAAGGACAGATTGTTAGGGGGGCGGGAAATCAATCTGTGTTGTGCTGACGAGTCGATATTGACTCAATCAATACATCAATCAATGTGGTCCATCCACCTTTGGCATCCAACAATAATTGTCCAGCATATGTCCAGCAGTGAAGTTTAACTCTGAAGAACTATAGGTAATTAATTATAAGATCATTCTCTAGTTAAACCAGCTGTAACTTCCATGTTTTACATAAACTTGAAGAAATAATTTTGTATTCTAAGTCCATTATCTCAAACACTTCATCAGAATTCATAAAGAATTCTAAGACTAAGAGCCGAGGTGGCGCAGTGGTTAGGGTGCAGTACTGCAGGCCACTTCAGCTGACTGTTATCTGCAGTTCAGTGGTTCTAATCTCACCGGTTTAAGGTTGACTCAGCCTTCCATCCTTCCGAGGTGGGTGAAATGAGGACCCAGACTGTGGGGGCGATATGCTGACTCTGTAAACCGCTTAGAGAGGGTTGAAAGCCCTATGAAGCGGTATATAAGTCGAACTGCTATTGCTATTGCTTGCAGCATTACTGCTGGTTTAGTGCACACACACAAAAATTGTGCTTGCACACACACCAGACGCGCGCTCCGCGCACATGCACATTTGCTCATAAACTGTTCTGCGCATGCACAAAACGTTATGAAAAAAAAATCTGCAGTGAAAATTGTTCTGCGCATGCGCAGGACCGAAGGTCAAGATTTACTTCTTGAAGGAGAACCGGTTTGGGGGCGTAGCAGGCCTGGGTCACTGCCGGTTCCAGTCACCCAGGCCGCCAAACCACTACCGGTTTGGCTAAACTGGGCTGAAACTGGTAGGAATCCACCACTGACTGTAGTGAGACTGTTCATTACTACTTACTAAACAATTCTCAGTAGTCATAGAAAATCTTTGCAAAGGGTTCCATTTGTTTCCATAGCTCATAATGGTGGGTTGTTACTTTATTAAAGCAGCCACATTCTTTAATGTGACTTCTTAAAAATAGCCACCTCTCTTTTCTGACTCTGATAACCATACAGCTGCTTTAAAAAGGTGCTTTAAAAAGTCACACCTGGTGAAATCCTGATCTCACCAATAACAGCTGTGACTTCACTCCTGATTTCTTCTTTACTTCTGTTGCAAATAAGATACTTTATTTATTTTATTTTTATTTTTTTATTTTAAACACATAAACACATCAACAAAAACAAACACATGACTTAAGACAACATAGGAACAAGAAGTTCCATCATATATCATACAGCAGTTCCGTATCGGTTTCTTTGCAGTTAGTGTTTTCCCTTCTATACCTTTCTATCTTGCATTCATGGTCTCCTTATTCATTATCCATTTTTATGTACAATTATATATTTATTTATACTATTGTTATTCCCTTTAAAATATTATAAGGTACAGTTTGGATTGTTTTGTTTACCATCCATAGCGCCTGTTATGACACCACCTTATTTTCTCTTTCTTTTCTTTTCTCTCTCCTTTCCTTCTCTACTTCCTTCCTCCTCTCCTCCCCCTTCTTTCTTCCCTTACCTCTCCCCTACTCTTACCCTCTCTCTTCCCCTTCCTGCCCTCTCTCCTTCTCCTTCTCTCCCATCCTCCCTCCTCTCCTTGCAAATAAGAGACTTTCAACGGTTCTCAATGTACTAGAATGAGAAATAATGGTAGGGAACTGAATGATTTTCAATGTTTTTCCTCAAAGCTTTGAATGGATATTTGCAGAGCCAACACCCCAGAAGACAACCTTAGGATCCAAAAAGATCTTAACAATGGGCCTTTTCCAACAACATGAACTTTAATGTGGAGAAAAGCAAGGTTGTATGCCTAGGCAAGAAAAATCAAAGCTATAAGTACAGATTAGCTGAAACCTGGCTCAAAAACAGTAATTGTGAGAAGGATCTTGGAGTCCTAGTAGAGGATCACTTAAATATGAGCCAGCAATGTGCAGCAACAGCCAAAAAAGCTAACACAATTCTTGGTTGTATAAACAGAGGCATAAAATTGCAAGACTCCAGCAGCAAACAAACAAACAGAGATGAAAACAGAATAAAATAAAATAAAATTAAAGACGTTAAAGCAAAAAAAAAAGGTAGCTAAAAATTAAATTAAACTAAACAGAAGTTTTAGAGGAAGCCCAATGGCATACTTCTTTTTTTCAAGCATTTTTATTAGGTTATTAAGTATTATAAAATACAAAATACAAACATAAATAAAAGAACAATGATAAGGAAAAGGAAAGGGGGAAGAGAAGTGAGGAAAGATAGGGAAAAGAAAAGAAAAAAGAAGTATTGCCTTTCAACTCTCTCTCTTGCAGCAAAATAAGCATCCAATCACAGCTTTTTTGTTTTTCCACAATAATATGAACAAGTCATTTCTATAAAAAATCTCTCAATCTAATCTATAAAACCCAAAGTCAAAGTTACATTGTTTTCCACATCAAGCACGATGTGGAAACAAAAGTACTAAATATTTCTAAATTCTGTAATTTATCTGGAAATCCACCATTTGTGATACCTTTGTTAATCTAGGTATTATCTTAATTTATGATAATTTATGCTACCTTTACTTGGTTGGTTACCTTTCTTTATGCTAAATTACATGGCACATTATCATAATTTCTGCTAAATCCCATCGTTCGTTGTAATAATTTATGATAAGTTAAGATTTTTCCCTCTTCCACTTCTACTTCTTCTTCCCTTCTCCATCCATTTAATCTCTCCTCTCCCCTTCTTTTTCTCCATTCTTTTGTTTCCCCTCTCTGTCTCTGTCTCCCTCTTTCTTTCCCTTTTTTATTCCTTCCCTTTCTCACATATTTTCTCACATCTTAGAATTTGCCCTGGAAATATATCACAGAATGGTGGGTGCATGGTTAAAGCACTTTGATAGCCATCTTAATAGGTCCCATTCTAACATATTGCCAGAGTTCAAACATGAACCACAGAAATAAATAGAAATAGTTTGCAGGTCAGTTTTTCCTCTTCAGCCTAATTCGGTGTTGAAAAACTAAAGAGAAAGGCTTGAAGATTGAGAATAATACAAAGTAGGTGGAAATTAATATGAAAGGGGAACTACAAAGAAGGCAAAGTGATACTGTAGGGAAAATTAATATTATATACGCAGAGGGATTTCTTCATCAAAACCAACAACTTGCTTTTAAAAATACAGAGACTTGTAAATAGTTTTTCCTGATTTGATCTGAAGCTTAAAGAGCCTGTGGCATTTGGAAAAGGTGAAATGCACTATAATGCATCATACAGTAAAAAAAATATTTTCAGACAAATACACAGAGAATGAATTTCTAAATTTAATCAACCCAAATGTAAACAATAATGAATGTATTGGCCTTTAAAGGTTTATCAGATTTTGGATATTTGTTGCCATGGACTAGTGGCTAAGACACTGAGCTTGTCTCTCAGAAAGGTCAGCAGTATGGAAGTTCAAATGCCTACCATCGCATAGTGGAGTGAGCTCCCATTACTTGTCCCAGCTTCTGCCAACCTAGCAGTTTGAAAGCATGTAAAAATGCAAGTAGGAAAATAGGGACCACCTTTGGTGGGAACAGCATTCCATGCACCTTCTGCGTTGAGTCATGCTGGCCACATGACCATGGAGACGTCTTCGGACAGCGCTGGCTCTTCGGCTTTGAAACAGAGATGAGCACAGCCCCCTAGAGCCGGAAACCACTAGCATGCATGCGCGGGGCAACTTTTCCCTTTTTAATGCTACAAGCCCAGAAGAAACTTCTGAGTTTGATAACTAAAGAAATCAAGAAGAGCATTTGAACATTTAAGAGGGGGCTGGGGAAGAACTAGAATAATCTATTATTGTGGCATCCTTGGTGCTCACTGATTTTGGTTGTTTTCTTGTGGAAGTTTCATTACCCAACTAGGCGACATCTTCAGTGCTGAGATCTGAAGATGTCTCAAAGGCACTTTTTCAAAAGATAGCTGGACTTCGTTTTTTTCCTTGAGGAAGATGTTTCCCTTGTCCTCCAAAAAGCTTCTTTAGTTCTGCTTCTTCATTCAGAACTGAAGAAGCTTCTTGGATGACAAGCAAAATGTTGTTCTCAAAGAAAAACAAAATCCAGTTGCCTTTTGGGGAAAAAAAACACCTTTGAGACAACCATGACCCTGGGTGGTTGAGATCTGAAGATGTTACATGAATACCAAGATGCTATCCTCAACTGTTTTTCCTCTTGCATTTGCTGGCATCTTTGAGAACTTTGAACAGCTTCAGCCTCAATAATACATGGGCAAACAATCGATACAAACTCAAGGTTAACCGCTCCAAATTTGATTGCAGAAAATACAACTTCAGCAACAGAGTGGTCAACACCTGGAATTCTCTACCTGACTCCATTGTTGCAGCCTCAAACCCCCACAGCTTCAACCTTAAACTGTCTACCGTAGACCTCACCCCATTCCTAAGAGGTCCATAAAGGGGGGGGTGCATAAGCACACCAGTGTGCCTACCATCCTTGTCCTACTGTCCCCATTTGCTTGTACTCATTCCTTGTTCATGTCCATGTTTATATATACCAGAGGTGAAATTCAGCAGATTCTGACAGGTCCTGAAGAACCGGTATCATGATTTTTGAGTAGTTTGCAGAACCAGAAAATACCCTCTTTGGGTGGCCCTGCCCCCATCTATTCTCTGGCTCCGAACTGATCAAGAGGGAGATTTTGCAATATCCTTCCCTCGGGAGTGGGGTGAGGTGGGGGGAAATGGGGATTATGCAGTATCCATTCCCTCTCATTTGGGAGATACACATTAATGGAAATAGTCTTCTCAATGACATCAAAGGAGACAACAATGACAAAATCGCCCAATTGGAAACATATACGGATAAAATTAATAATGAATTGGAGAAAAACGTCTGTCCTCTAGCTTATATTCTGTTGCTCACTGTTGGAAGAACTATCCATCTGGTTCAGTTCCAAGTGGGCACAAATTCACTAGAAACATGGAGGCTGATGGGAAAGATGGTTTAATGGTGAAGCAAAACCACCAAGCACATGCGATTCTGGATAGCTGACCACATGGAGTTGAGAAAGAGAGAGAGGTATTAATACCTTCTCATGGGCTTTGAACTTGAGCTTCCTGTTCCTGTGCAGGAAATGTATCCTATTGTCTGTAGTCAGACTCCCATGTGGAGTCCTGTTTGTGTGAATCAAGTTTGGTTGAACCTTGGGCTGATGTAATGTCCCCAGGTGATTTTGCAATGCAGTTGTTCTGACCTAGGCTTCCCCAAACCACGAAGCAGGCTCCTTATCCTTACAAAAAACTCTTTTTATTCACTTACTGTGAATTCCTTTCATTCATATCCAAAAAAAAGTGTTTTAAGGGTGAATATACAGTCACAGACCACAGACTTATCTGGTTTGGAGAGCTGCCAGGTCAATATCTTCAAAACTTGGCTCTGAGAATCACGAACCAATTAAACGAACTAATTGTCTCCTGCAAACTCCACTCCCCTTTCACTCCTCTTTTATTTCCTATGTGAGGGGCCATTTATCATCCACCTGTGGCCTCACTCCCAAGTGAACCCTTTCTCCTTAGCTGTTCCCTTCATCTGGCAACTCTGTGCACACTGGGAACAGGCTCCAGCGGTTCGTCTGCCTCACTGATGTCTGACTCTAAAGGCAGCCAATAACTGTCAGACGGCCCCATCTCTGTCTCTGACGAAGAGCCCTCATAAGACTCCAGGACTGGCCTATGTTCCTCCCCAACCTCCTCACTGTTTGAATCTGCTGCCAGCTTCGCTTGCTGCTGGCGAGCCATAACAGCCATGAGCCCTGCTATTAGATGGGTAGAGGGTTAATCCTATTATGTCCTGAGGGGTCATGTCTTAATCTCATCACCCTGTTTGAGTTGGAGGACTTTGGCTTGTAGATAGGCAGGCATCAAAATATCTGCTGGGGGCAGGGAGCAGGGGCTTAGTTTCTGACTCCCTTAAGATTTCTATTTCTCTTTTAGGCAGAGGTGGTATTTAGCAGGTTCTGACCAGTAGCGGAAATTTTGAGTAGTTTGGAGAACCGGTAAACACCACCTCTGGCTGGCCCCGCCCCCATCTATTCTCTGCCTCCTGAGTCCCAGCTGATCAGGAGGAAATGGAGATTTTACAGTATCCTTCCCCTGCCACGCCCACCAAGCCACACTCACCAAGCCATGCCACGCCCACCAAGCCATGCTCACCAAGCCATGCCCACTGAACCGGTAGTAAAACAATTTGAATCCTACCACAGCTTTAAGGAGAAATATTCTGTCTTTTTAATATTTCATTAAAATATTTCATTCTTCTAGGAGAGGAGTGAGTGCTAACTTTCTGCATCGCTCTCAGGGAAACTCAAGGATTTCTTGCAAGTCTGCTTTTCGAAGTAAACGAAATGGTTTGTACTTTGAGGACTAATATAAGGATTGAAAGAAGACCATTCCGCCGATTTTATTCTCCTCCAAAGGACAGGATGGTTATGTCAGGACAAAACCCACAGCAATTAAAAAAACAGAATGCACATAAAATGTTTAGGATAAGACTTATTCAGAAATGTGTGTTTGGGGACAAATGTGCACTTTACGAGGAAACAGCATTTAAAAGGACATTCTGAAAGATGAAATTCTGTCTCTGTTTTAAATTGTTCATTGCTAATTTGTAAATGAGGATTGTGGATGTGTTAATGCATTACATACAACTCTTAGTATTAACTCGGGAGAAGGCACGTGCAGTCAGGGGAGGCAGAGCCTCACCACTGTCATCATGAAAAGAAAAAAAATGTAAAAGGAAAAAGGCAAGAGCTGAGGTCAGGCTGAGCTAGTTGCTGCCAGAGTCACCATGAATGACTCTACTTAACTGTTTAACAAAGCCTCTAAAAAGTCCCCTCTACAGGAGGAGGCAGGAGAACAATGTGTCTCATCTAGTCTGACTTTAGGCGTTTTATGATCACTCGAGCAGAGTTAAGCAAGGGTTAAAAGCCTAAAAATTCCTGACATAGGTGAGGCACCTATGAGGCTTTGTTAAACAGTGAAGCAGAGTCATCCACGGTGACTCTGGCAGCAACTAGCTCAGCCTGACCTCCGCTCTTGCCTTTTTCCTTTTACATTTTTTTTCTTTTCATGAGGACAGGCAAGAGCAGAGTTGAAATCCTCTCTGAAAAAGCTGGAAAAGGTATGTGTGGGTCGGAGGAAGGGGGAGGAATTCAAACTTCATCCTCAAGTGTAGATTCCCTCCCCAAGTGTAGTTTGATTGCAGGCAGAGCCACGTTGCCTTTTCAAACACACACACACACACACACACACACACACACACACACACACACACCTGGATAAAACTATATAAGACCAGCTTCACTGATTACAAGTTTGAAAAAGCAACGTGGCTCCGCCTGCAATCAAAGGCTTGGATCGGCTCCAATCCAACTTCTGTGTTTCTGTTTTTTTGAGAGAGAGTGAGTGAGAGAGGGAAGGGGATAGGAGAGATAGTCCAATCCAACTTCTCTGTGTGCATGTGTCTGTTTGAGAGAGGGGGGAGGGAGGGAGAGAGGGAGGAAGGAAGGAGGGAAAGGGAGAAGAAAAAGAATGAAAGAAATTTTTTTGCAAAGGAGAAATACAAATGCTGTCGCTTTAAATCAGAACTGAGCATGCCTGGGCTATTGAATTCTGGGAGTTGAAGTCCACAAGTCTAAAAAAATTTGAAACCCACCACTGTGTCAGTGCCTCACCAGCCATAAATCTCACCGCACGTCACTGCTCAGGAGAGATTAATGGGGGGGGGATACATTTTCACTTGCTGATGAAAAGTGACAGAGGAGCACCTGAATGCAAGATCAAACACTATAAACAGAAGCTTTGGAAATGGTAGCCCCTTCAAAGAAATTCTTATAAGGTTTGGAAAAGGGTTATCAGCATTAAATGCCTCTTCTCGGTCCTGCACAGCCACATGGCTGTTTGAAATAGCTGCCAATTGTGATCTAGTTATTAAACAAACATTCATAAGTACATACCAGTGGTGGAATTCAAATAATTTAACAACTGGTTCTCTGCCCTAACGACCAGCTTGGGTAGGCATGGCTCAGTGGTCATGTGACTGGGTGGGTGTGGCCAATGCAACATCACTCACGTCGATGGGCACTTTGCCTTAGCTGTTCCAATGTAATAAGAGTTAACCGGAGAGGCAGTTTCTGTAAGCAGGGCAATAAAGATCAGGCTAGAAACAACACCAGAATGTTTCCTTCCTGCCTTCCTTACAGGATTAGCCCTACAAAGTGGAAAAAAAACAAAAGGAGATTTCTTCCAATAACCGGTTCTCCGAACTGCTTAGAAAGTTACCAACCGGTTCTCCCGAATAGGTGCGAACTGGCTGAATCCCACCACTGGTACATATACAAAGCACGTTGTATCTGATTTCTTCTTGGAAGAGACATCTAAATAGTTGGTCCCTTATTTTAAAAACTTCTCAGATACTGGCTTTATGTCAGGTTACCACCAGGTAAGTAAATAAATAAGTGAATGAATGCAGTGGTGGGATTCAAATAAATTAATAACCAGTTCTCTGCCCTAATGACTGGCTACATAAAATGTAGTTAGCAATCGCAATATCAGTTAGACTTATATACCGCTTCATAGGGCTTTCAGCCCTCTCTAAGTGGTTTACAGAGTCAGCATATCGCCCCCACAGTCTGGGTCCTCATTTCACCCACCTCGGAAGGATGGAAGGCTGAGTCAACCTTGAGCCGGTGAGATTAGAACCGCCGAACTGCAGATAACAGTCAGCTGAAGTGGCCCGCAGTACTGCACCCTAACCACTGTGCCACCTCGGCTCTTAATAACAAACTTTGGAAGCTACTGAAGCTGGAAACCAAGATTCTCATGGATGGTATGTCTTCATGCCTAGTACTTTGTCCCCTCAAAAAAAAAAGTAGCATTGAAAAAAAGTGGATAGTCAGTTAGGAAAGTTTTGAGTAAGAATCCAGCTGCATAATTCAGAAGCAGAATAGAGTATCTAAGCAATGTCTTTATTTCCCCAATATTAACAGTTACTCTGACCATTTCCACTAGTCGGCCCAGCATAAACTACATTGAGTCCCTCTTGGGGAAGACTTTATTTACTTTATATCCCAGTTTGCTTGGACATCAGTGTTATCAAAGTTTAAAACCCTTCCCTATCTATTTTCTCCTGCGGTGAAACATCATCACTATTTTCACCAGTAGGGGGCGAGGAAAGAAAACGTTTGAAGGTAGGTTCTCCCCCCCCCCCCCCGCCCCAGCCATAAGGAGTTCACAATATACTTCATCACAGCGAAGCCTGCAAAATTCACCCTTGATGAATTTTGAATGAATAAAGACAAACCCTGAAGAAATAAAGGTCGGATTTTAATATTGGACTGGCATGTTTTCCTGTAGCCCCTGAAGTCTAAAATAAAAAAAGGGGGTTATTGCATTAGAAAAGGACAGATTTAAAAAGCTTTTAAAGAGTCAGGAAGCAAGGATACATTTCTTAGGGACTTCTCTTGTGGGCCAAAGACAGAATTAAGGGGGTTAACCCTTTGGTGGTAGGGGGGTTACTTGGGCAAGAAAATGACAATGTCTTAAACACTACCCTTCACATATCTTTATTTGTTACAGAGTTACATATTGCAACATTTGAAAGAAATGTAAAAATATACCTTTACAATAGAGTACAATAGAAGAATGGAATGAAATGAAATGGAATAGAATAGAATAGAATAGAATAGAATAGAATAGAATAGAATAGAATAGAATAGAATAGAATAGAATAGAATAGAATAGAATAGAATAACAGAGTTGGAAGGGACATTGGAGATCTTCTAGTCCAACCCCCTGCCTAGACAGGAAACCCTACACTACTTAAGACAAATGGCTATCCAACATCTTCTTAAAGATTTCCAGTGTTGGAGCATTCACAACTTCTGGAGGCAAGTTGTTGCACTGATTCATTGTTCTAATTATTCTAAATTTCTCAGGAAATTTCTCCTTCCTTCTAAGTTGCTTCTCTCCTTGATTAATTTCCACCCATTACTTCTTGTCCTGCCCTCAGGTGCATTGGAAAATAGCTTGACCCCCTCTTCTTTGTGGCAACCCCTGATAAATTGGAATACTGCTGTCGTGTCTCCCTTAGTCCTTTTTTCATTAAACTAGACATACCCAATTCCTGCAACCCTTCATCGTATGTTTTAGCCTCCAGTCCCCTAATCAGCTTTGTTGCTCTTCTCTGCACTCTTTCTAGAGTCTCAACATCTTTTTTCTACATTGTGGTGACCAAAATTGAATGCAGTATTCCAAGCGGTGGCCTTACCAAAGGATTGTAAAGTGGCATTAACACTTCACATGATATTGATTCTATTCCTCCGTTTATGCAGCCTAGAACTGTGTTGGCTTTTTGGGCAGCTACCGCTAGATAGCACTTTCCGTAGTTAACTGTCTCTTCTTGTGACTTAAAATACACTTTATGCCTTTCAACCAGGGGAATAGGCAGCTCAGAGTAGACCATAGAAACAAAAGTGTCAAACAAAGGATCAGGATCATACATTAGGATCACGCAGTTCAAAAGATGTATTGTTCAAGCCTACACCCAAGAATCTAGTCAACTGAAAGAAAGTAATAAATTGGTGCCAGATATGGGTCAAAGGAATTCAAAGCAGAGGTGCAACAGGTTCTGACCAGTTCTGGAGAACCGATAGCAGAAATTTTGAGTAGTTTGGAGAACTCATAAATACCACCTCTGACTGGCTCTGCCCCCATCTATTCTCTGTCTCCTGAGTCCCAGCTGATTGGGAGGAAATTGGGATTTTGCACTAATCTTCCCCTGCCACACACACCAAGCCACACCATGCCCACAGAACCAGTAGTAATTTTTTTTAATCCCACCACTGATTCAAAGAGGTTGAACTTGAACTATTTGTGATAACGTAATGATTCTAAGCTGATGACATACTTAACTCTGCCTCCTCCCAGCTCAGCCTGAACAAAAAAGAGCCATTTTGTCCCCCCCTTCAGCACCCAGGAGCACTCGACAAGCCTCCCAAAGCCTCTGCTTGCCCACCCCCTTTTTGCAAAAAACAGCTCTTTTTTTGCTTGTTTTTGGCCCCTCCAGCCTCCAGGAGGCTCTAAGAGCCTCTCAAAACTCTGCATGCCCCCCCTTTTTTTGCAAAAAAACCCAGCCCATTTTTGTGAAAAAACAGGGCATTTTTTGCTAGTCCCCCCCCCCAGGAGCACTCTACAAGCCTCCCAAAACTCTGCATGCCCCCCATTTTTTGCAAAATCATGGTGGGTCTTATACTCCGGTGCATCTTATAATCTCAAAAATATGGTATTTAAACTTTATCTTTGTACTTTCCCATTTAAATCTGTTCTCTCTATTGCTACCATTCCATTAGTATATTTCACCTTTGAAAGTGGTACTTTATGCCTAGTTTGGTCCTTCCTTGAAGATCTGTAAGAGGATTTCAAGTGGCATCTTTTATCCCTCTTGGGGCAGCTATGCACATCCGAAGTTCTGCAGCTACATATGTCTGATGAGTCCCCCAAAACAGCAAACTACCAATTGGTGGGCAATATAAATGAAAAGATCACACAGGACACATACGGTAAAAATAGACATTTCTCATGACATAAAGTAACATCTGTATTCCCACCGCACTGAAACCTTAATATAAGGAAGGTAGATTATACCTACCGTTCTAAAGAAATATTCCAAAAATTACCTTTTCTTCTGTGCTGTCCAATGCAAACATTGGGTCTCATTTGAAATGGAACGTTTTGACATTTTTGTCACACAACCGTTTAGTTTGCTTTCCATTCTTTACTCAGTTGTAAACTTTGAAATAAAGCTTAAACCTGAGGACTCAGAACACTTAACAAGATAAACCCTTTTATTCATCTTGCTTTTCTAAAGATATGAACCTTTTATTGAACTCCTACGTTCCTTTCCTTGTTACCTTTTAGAAAACATTAAAATCTCAAATTGCTCCATCTTCATTTTTGGATTTTATTGTCCATGTGTCCTTTCCCCATTCTAAAACAGTTATTTCAGCTTTCGCTGAACAGTCAGTGTCATAGAATGCAAACTGTTAAGTCTATCCCCGTTAGGAGACTAGAGTTGTGTAGCAGAAGTAGGAACTAATAAGCCACTGAATAGTCACTCACAGCCACCAAAGAATAGCTTTACTTGCGTAACAAAAATAGGATAGTCTCCAAAACAGACTATAAGCACTCTTGAAGTATATACACAGTCTATTTACAATACGTTGCAGTTACAGTTGCTCAACTCACAATTCATCATGTAGACAGGTAACTAACATAAAGACTAGCCACCATCCAATGCACAGTCTTCTCTCCCAATACTAAGCACATACAGTAACACTCAGTAACTATCAGGAACAACAGTAGAACCAGTAGAATCAGTAAAACTCAGGAAACATCAGGAGCATCAAGGGAGCATCAGGGAGAACTCCGTAGGAGTTCCTACTTCCTTATATGGCTGCTTAAAGCAATAGCATCCAATTACATCTCTCTTACATTTAAAGTAACAGATACCTTTGTTACAATCATGGCTTATATACATTGTCAAGCCAAACTAGGATTACATCCCTAACACAAACGACCAGACAGCTGCAAGGAACATAAATCCTTCCATCTTCCACCATTCAATCAGAACTGAAGAAGCTTCTTGAATGAGAGGCGAAACTTCTTCAAGCAAAACAAAGGAACTCCAGTTGCCTTTTGAAAAAGGATCTTTGGTGCGTGGCTTGAATGACTGAGAATCCCCATCGACAATAATTGTTACAGTCCTATATCAGAGGTGGTACTCAGCAGGTTCTGACCAGTTCTGGAGAACCAGTAGCAGAAATTTTGAGTAGTTCGGAGAACCGGTAAATACCACCTCTGACTGGCCCCGCTCCCATCTATTCTCTGCCTCCCGAGTCCCAGCTGATGGGGAGGGAATGGGGATTTTGCAGTAACTTTCCCCTGGCATGCCCACCAAGCCACACCTACCAAGCCACGCCCACAGAACCGGTAGTAAAAAAAATAGAATCCCACCTCTTGCAATCATAATTTTTGGCTTCCAAGAAGTAGAAAGTATACAAATTCCGCTATGAATAATAATAAAAAGTAGTAGCAAGACAGAAAAAATCCTCATTTTTAATCTTTTTTTGTTCAATGCGTACTTAAGTAATATATTCCCAAAGAACCAAGTATGAAAAAAAGGAAAGTATTAATTAGATTTGCTCAGTAGCAAGAAAATTACAGGTTCATTATTTTATAGCAAAAAAAAAAAATCCTTCTCGTGGCTAATTGCCAGAAAACTCCATATGTGAGTGTTTATCATGCTGGCATATATTTATGAAATGCCTGTGGGATAGAAATTCTAAACATTATAGAAGCACACCAAGGGAACCAGTATGTTAAATTAAATATCACTCTACTGACATGCCAAGCTAAACTGAGATGAGAATGTAGATGGATCCCTGGATGTTTTGAAAGATTCTAAAGCCCCAAAGTCTTCAAAGGGGGGAAACTGTCAAACTGTTTTGTTCAGAATATCGTTAAGGAAACTAGCATAGTAATTTGGAATGGTGGCCTGGGATGAGATGGAAGTAGACATGGGCTTTGTACCTCCTAACCTAACATTCAGAGTCATTCCTTCTTGAGACTAACATAAGAACCATGGGGGTGCAGTGGTTAGAATGCAGTATTGCAGGCTAATTCTGCTCCCTGCCAGGAGTTCGATTCTGACTGGCTCAAGGTTGACTCAGCCTTCCATCCTTCCAGACTTTTTCTTCTCTGTTGGGGGAATAAGAGAAGTTTCATTAAGCATGTGTCTTTTTCTATTGGCCAAATCTAAACTTTAAGACTTTTGCTTGCAATATCTTCCACCACCATGAAGGAACTGTGGCGGTGCAGTAGAAAGAGGCATGGGGGCGCAGTGGTTAGAATGCAGTATTGCAGGCTAATTCAGCTCACTGCTAAGAGTTTGATCCTCACTGGCTCAAGGTTGTCTCTGCAGGCTCTCTATCCAAATTAGATGTTGAATTCTCTTAAACGGTGTCTAATTCTTTTGTGCATCTATAATCATAATCTCACCTCTGCTCTTTATCCTGACGCTTGAAAGTCTTTTAATAAGAATTAGACAAAATTCGGAGATAAGAGGAACTAAAATTTTAAAAGAGGAGTATAAAACTCAGGCCTTTGCAGATGATTTGGTATTCATTATAGAAGACCCACTAGAAACAGGAAATAGCTTAATACGAGAACTAGGAAAATATGGAGATGTAGCAGGGTTAAAGATTAATAGAGAAAAGACTAATCTGTCTGTCTGTCTGTATGTATGTCTGTTCCTCTACCTCTCTCTCTCTCTCTCTCTTTCTCTTTGTCTGTCTGTCTGTCTGTCTATCTGTCTATCTATCTATCTATCTATCTATCTATCTATCTATCTATCTATCTATCTATCAGAATAAATGCACACATCGCAGAACACAAGAACGCAGTAAGAAAAAAAAGAAAAAACTTCCTCCCTTTTCCAGCACCTTAAAGCTACAGGACATGAAATTAATTTTGAAGGAACCAGGTTAATCTCCAAAAGAGAACCCTTCAACAAGAGAATAATTATGGAAGCTTTCAAAATAGAGAAACACCCCCACAACATGAATAAACGTGATGATACCTCCCGCCTACTAGATATCTGGAAACCAGCCCTAGTCACTGTTCTTTTGTTTGTTTGATTGATTGATTGATGGTCAACATGTAGAAGGTAACAGGTATTAGTATAGACATGGACATTTTCACATGACATTCGGTACAAATAGATGGATGAAAATAAGTATAACGTGGCTATGAACACATAAAATGAGTACATACCAATGGGACAGGGATGGTAGGCACATTAGTGCGCTTATGAACGCCCTCTTAAGAAATGGGTGAGGTCCACACAAATATGTTAAAGATATGGGGGTTTAAGGAACTAACAACTGAATCAGATAAGCCCAAAAACACTTAACTCTGGAGAAAGTCATCACATGGCAAGAGGTGCCTGATGCTTCAGTTTTCATTAGCAGACAATTCTATAAGATTGAATGAAGAAGAGGAAGAAAAAGTATTGTGGTTATAATATTAGTCAAGGGATGAGAAATCTATGGCTTTCTAGATGCTCTACATTCCATTCCCCATTGGTGGTAAAGGGACGATCTACCAATTACTGAACAGACAGACTTTGCAATCCTGGAATTGGAATGAAGTGTTTGGATGCCTTAAAAATTAAAGCCTAACTTATATAAGACAACTTATTATATATTAACCTCATCTGTTTTCACACATTAAAGACACTGATGTAGCTCATGGGGTGAGAATATGCATTCTTCCTGTAGTATTAAAAAATTGTGACTCTGAACTATTGAATCAATTGAAACAGGAAATAGAACTTGCTTTATAAACTCAAAAAGTTGTCATCTCCAGAAAAAGAATATTGATTCTGCTCTCATATCCTGCTATTCCAAAGGATTTCGCTTTTATGAAGAACACTAATTTATATTATCTGTTCAAGCCCAGTATTTTGGCATTCCGATTCCCTGCATGACTTTCATAAGAAGGAGCTATTGATTTTTACTTTGGTGTTATGGATTTGATGATTGCTCTTTAAAAACTTTATTTTTATCTTACTCACCGTGGACAGAACCCATGTACACACAAACATATACACAAGCAGGCAAACACATGCACAAATACAGCAACCGAGATCTGTGCATTTAGCTACACAGAACCGCGTGGTGTAGCATGTCTCAAAGGAGGATCTGAAGACGTACAGAAAATATGTTCTGAAAATGATTCCTTCAGGCCAACGTTATGTAAATATAAAACAAGCTATCCTAGCATTGTATGCTTAAGAGACACTGTCTTCTAAGATTTCTCTAGATAATTTTTTTCAGCTGTATACATTAGGAAGAAATGGGGAGTTTGTTTTTTTGTTTAAGAACATAAGTAACCAATGCCATATGTAATTTTTAAGCAGCATTCTCACAAACATGTTTCCAACCAATATATTCTTAGTCAGTCATATCAGTTAAGGAAGACGGATTTAAAGTGATATGGAGGTGGTACCTAACATCACGTAAATTAGATCAAATAGATGGTAAATATGCAAATATTTGTTGGAGGTGCAAGAAAGAGGTTGGAACCTACAAACATATGTGGTGGGATTGTGATAGTGCACAAAAAATATGTGGGAGAGAGATGTATCAAAAATCCAAGAAAAACAAAACTTTTGCTACAAAGCAAAACATTCATCTTTGTGTCAATTCACCTAGAAATTATAGGCCTCCTGCAAGTTTTCCAAAGTATCTTCGGATCATAAACATGTTTCTCTCTGATAGAAATCAGTCTGACAGAAATAATCTTCAAGCATGAAAAGTATTTAATTTGAATTATTGGCAGACTGATGACAAGCATACCAACTGAGAAACCTACCACAAAAACGGCAAAAGTGCACAGATCTGTTTTGGAGTTATCAAGTTTTCAACCCACTGTGATCAGCAACTTTCTTCAGGAAAGCTCCTAAGAGATTATCCAGAAGCAGTTTCCTCATTTCTGATCTATTCAATTTATTGAGTGACTATTGATCACAACAGAAGCTGACCAGCCTCTCTAATGCCTTGAAATGTTTTCTCTTTTGACAGCTGAGCCACAAGATTTCTGCCTCTTGCAAACTTATTTATCCTAATCCTATTTTAGACAGAAAAAGCCCTGTTTTTGTTCAAAATGTCCAGACCGAACATAATTTCTAATGTTGGATTTTCCCGCTTACCAGAGGGAGCCCCCTTATGGAGTACTGTGAAACCATTACCATGGCAACTCCACTGCGCTGTACAGTAGAAGCCATTTTACAGCAGTTCGGTAGAAGCCATTTGAAGACACAACAGGCTGTATCTTAACAGAACACACACCCCGAGGGGGATTAGGGGTGTCTTACTCCCACAGTATTTGTTTCCAGAGAGTAAGTCATATGTGTACCAACTTTGCTTGAGATTGCTCAAGGCGATCCAGAGATATGGTGGAATATACACTCATATATACACACACAAACATACAGCCATTTATATATAATTGCATCAGTTGAACTGAGATATCAAGTTACCTTCACATTATCTAGGCTACAAGAGATCCAGCTGGATAGTTTTCTGTGTCTTGTTTCTGTTTTACTATCTCATGTTTGCCTGAATTTCTGTAGGACAAATACAACATCCATAATCGGAATAGCTTGGAATAAAAAGAACCTGATTTTAAGAATAGATCTCTCTCTCTCTCCCTCCCTCCCTCCCTCCTTCCTTCCCTCTCTCTCTCTCTCTCTCTCTCTCTCTCTCTCTCTCTCTCTCTCTCTCTCTCTCTCTCTCTCTCTCTCACGCATTCCTGTTTAAACAATATGTTCACCCAAATTCTATTTGAGCTTCCTTTCCTTTCAAGCAACTTACACAAAGCATTCTTTCCTGGGTCAGGAATCCCTGTTCTAAGGCATTCAAGATGTCATCTCACAGCTAGGACATTGAATAGAGGAAAATTCCCAGGGAAAATCAAAAGCCAGGGCAAGGGCAATTGCTGTCACTTCCAGCCTCCTAAATGACATATCCTGTTCAAGTTTGGAGAATGTTCTGACCTAGATTTCCCAAAAGCATGAAGCTGACTCCTTGTCCCAATAAAACCCTGTTTATTTAATTTAAAGTGAATTTCTCTTCAGCAAAGTCCCGGCCAACAGTCTTTCAGGAGATATCACAACTACAAACCTTTATCAGGCTTAGAGAGTTGCCAGGCTGATATCTTCCCAACACCATGCTGTAGCAGCAGTTAAGAAGTCAGGAAGAGATATTCACCTTAAAGAATTGAATTAATTTTCTCCTGCAAACTCCCTTCCCCTTTTGCTCCTCTTTCTTCCCTACGGGAGGGGCCATTCACCGTCCACCTGTGCCCTTACTCCCAAGTCGGCCCTTATTCCTTAGCTCTGGCAGCTCCTGTGCTTGTGCACATCAGGAACAGTCTCCAGCTGTTCTTCTGCCCCACTAATATCTGACTCCGAAGGCAGCTGATAACTGTCAGGCGGCCCTGGCCCCCTCTCTGCCTCCAAGGCAGAGCACTCATCAGAGCTTCCCCAGAGTTCAGGACTGGCCCATGTTCCTCCTCAAACTCCTCACTATCCGAATCTGCTGCAAGATCTGCTGGTGGGCCACAACAGCTTTCTGGAAGAGAGTTTGAAAATCACAATTGTGTCAATTATTTTACATGGAATATCTCCCCATGACTTGCTAAGGGTAGCACACAGCGCTGTGAAAGATAATGAAAATCAATAGGCTTAAATACAGAGATTTGTGTAGGTAGGTTTTGCATGCAGGCACACAATGCTTGGAGATGGCTTGAGATTGAGCACTTAATTTCTTCTCTGATATCAAGCAAATGTGAAAGATTTGCCAAAAGTCCTAGAAAAGTCACTAAAAGCTGAAAAGGTTATCACTGATAGATGGATGGATCTGCCTAAAGGTTAAACTGCCTACCTACATAACGTTTATCTCTGAAGAGACTTTCTTAATGTCGAAAACCTAGCTCACTTTGTGATTTTTGGATCTTTCTGCCCCTAGATCAGGGACTGAATGGTTGCAGGAACTGGGTGTGTCTACTTTTATGAAAAGAAGGACTAGGGGAGACATGATAGCAGTGTTCCAATATCTGTGGGGCTACACAAAGAAGTGGGAGTCAAACTATTCTCCAAAGCACCTGAGGGCAGGAGAAGAAGCAATGGGTGGAAACTAATCAAGGAGAGGAAAAACTTAGACGTAAGGAGAAATTTCCTGACAGTGAGAACAATTAATCAGTGGAACAACTTGCCTCCAGAAGTTGTGAGTGCTCCAACACTGGATGTTTTTTAAGAAGAAATTGGATAACCCTTTGTCTGAAGTGGTGTAGGGTTTCCTGCCTAAGCAGGGGGTTGGACTAGAAGACCTCCAAGGTCCCTTCCAACTCTAGAAGGTCTATTCTATTATATTCTAGATAGCCAATATAGAGTCTCTTTCAAACTTTCTTAAAAGTTGAAACTTCCCAGACCATCAACACGAAGAAAAGGAAGTTTTGATCATTCCATCTCCTTTCCACCTTTCCCCGTCTCTTCTAGAAATGGTGGTTGGAACTCCTTCTCTCTCTGTACTCTATTTTGCTTTGGAAAATTTCCATTTCCAGAAGTCCTATGTTCCTATACTGGGGATGTCCTTTAATTTCAGTTGCAGCAAAACTGGGAAGCCAATTTGAAACAGAACACCTGTTGTAGCTCTGCGGGGTGGGTTTTTATTGACACAGACAACAAATACTTGGTGAGCTTTGTAAAAAAAAAAAAAAAAAAGCACAGGGAGAGAGCAAATGTCTTTTTTTTTCCTTTGAATTTCCAACATTTCATCTTGTGTGAGACTCTGGCAACAAATTGCTATTTGCTTCATTCTGTGTAGATGAACTACACTTAAGACTTAGCACTGAAGAACTCCAAACGCTGCATCGTTATCATTTATTTTTGTCTTATTGCAAAGGCCTCAAGGAAGGAAAAAAAAACATTTGATCTTCTTAAATTCCATCCATTATTTCAGATAATTGCCTTTCAAATATGTCTTATAGTCAGAACGGAGCTGAGATAACTTTGCTCTTTAATATCAGTTAAATATTGTTTAAAGTGCAAATGTCATCAGTTTGTGGGTTTAGGCTGATCAGCTACAGAAAAGTCAATAGATGCGGGTAGAGAGGGGGAGAAGGAGGAAGGGAGGAAGAGAAAGAAAGAAAGAAAGAAAGAAAGAAAGAAAGAAAGAAAAAAGAAAGAAAGAAAGAAAAAAGAAAGAAGGAAGGAAATAAAGGAAGGAAGGAAGAAAGAAAGAAAGAAAGAGGAAAGGAATGAAAAAAGGAAGAGGGATGAAAAGAAAGAGGGAGGGAGGGAGGAAGAGAAAGAAAGAAAGAAAGAAGAAAGAAAGAAAGAAAGAAAGAAAGAAAGAAAGAAAGAAGGAAGGAAGGAAGGAAGGAAATAAAGGAAGGAAGAAAGAAAGAAAGAAAGAAAGAAAGAGGAAAGGAATGAAAAAAAGGAAGAGGGATGAAAAGAAAGAGGGAGGGAGGGAGGGAGGGAGGAAGGAAAGTGAAGGATTTGCTTTGCCTTCTGCTCAATTGATGTCGGCATTTATGTTATGACTTAAGATGTTCGTTTGAAGTCTATCATGATTGTCATATAATTGTAAAGTACAATGAAGAAAGGGTGGTTGTTTGGTTGATTAAGCCAAATGAGCTGAAATAGAAAACCCGATTTACATGTTTGAAAGTTCTATTGGCAACAGAATAATTAGAAAGAGAAAAGAGAATTGACACAAATCAGCTTGGTAAACATCTGCTCCTGATATTCTTGTACATTCTGTGTCATAGGATGCTGTTTTTCCCTCTATTATCTGTCATGACTGTTTCCCTGAATAACTCACTGAGCTGGTGCAGAATACAATCTGCATTCTCAGATGGAGGTTCAACCATAATCTTATGGATGAAATAGATGGATTAGTTAGGAAATGCTTTTTCTCCACTTCTTCTTTTAATACTATCTTGCCTAATTATAACTTCAAGAAGGGTTTGGTTACTCTTTTGTTTTATTTGCATTAGTCTTAATAAAGACGTAAACCACTTATAGTTTTTCATCCCCCCTCCCCCCATAGACCAGTATTATGGCAATTACTTTTGGATTGAATATGCTTACATATTGTTGGGATGAACATTATGGAATCCTATCAACACTCCTATTGGGTGTCCAGACAGTGGCTTTTTGTGTGTGTTGCAATATTAAAAGTTGATGAGGGTTCTGACCCAGGCTTCCTTAAAAAGCAAGAAGCAAAGTCTTGGTCCCTGCAAAACCTCTTTTATTTACACAACTGTGAATCCCTTTCATTCACAGTCAGCAAGGCTTGGCAAACAGTCTTTCAAAGGAATGTTTATCCACACGCACCTTATCTCGTTTGGAGTGCTGTCAGATAAATAGTTTCCCAGCTCAGGGCAAGGCAAACTTGTCACAGAGTCTCTTATAGTCACAAACAGAACTTTCCACGCTTGAAATGACCAAATGAATGAATTGTTTCCTGCAAAAGCCCACTCCCCATTTACTCCTCTTTTGTTTCCCATGGAAGGGGCCAATCACCTTCAAGGTACGGCTTTACTTCTAACTTGACCCTGCTTTCTTAGTTGTTCTTGTCTTCTGGCAGCTCTACACATGTGCACAGTGGGAACAGGCTCCAGCTGTTCTTCTGCATCCCTGCTGTCCGACTTCCTCTCTGCCTCTCAGAGCCCTCGTCCGAGCATTCCCCAGATTCCAGGACTGGCCCAAGTTCCTCCCCAACCTCCTCACTCTCCCACTCTGCTGCCAGCTCTGCTGGCTGCCAGCGGGCCACAACACCTAGATGTACCCAACAACTGAATATTGATTATCTAAATTTACAACAAAATGTGACATCGTCTAAAATTGTGGGAATGTTGGCCTGTAGAGCCTTTGGGTGACTTGCTGAAGAAATCCAAGATCATTTGTGAAAGGCTAAATCTGCAAATATTGGAATCATGGAGTAGGATGCATCTATAACTTATTTCGGAATTCTGATTTGATGAGCTCTTTACTATGAAAAAAATCTAATATCCCAGCAGTTCCAGAATTAAAAGTACTAAGTTAACAGCTGCAAAGGATTGTGAATCCAAAAGGGTTGAGTCACTTTGTCTTGACAGGGTTCAAAATAGCATCCAAAAGTAAATCAGAGTCCAAAGCAAAGTATTGCTCAAAGCTCCAATTTATTAAGCATGTTGGCACATCTGGGAAAACCCCAATCTTCCCGGTTTTCCCCACCCAGTTGAAAGTTCAAGATCTTGCCCCCACCAGTCCATCACATGGTCCAATCTCCCACTGCCATGCTGGCAGTTCCACCAATCCAATTCTGGTCAGTTGCAGAGACAAAGGATGACCTTGGCTTTCTAGAAAGAATTTTGTTATGACTACATAGTATGCAACTCCTTATAATCTCCCCTTCCACAATAGAAAATGCATAGCAAAATAATAGAAAGTGTGGCAGGCCAAAGGCCCAAAAGAAAAGATGGCTGCAGGCCTGACACTGTCTAATCTATATCTTGGGGACAGGGGCAG
Organism: Thamnophis sirtalis; assembly: GCF_051295495.1. NCBI lineage: Eukaryota > Metazoa > Chordata > Lepidosauria > Squamata > Natricidae > Thamnophis > Thamnophis sirtalis. The sequence goes on from NW_028261392.1 coordinate 10,575,474, forward strand.
GAATGTTATTGTAGGACAAAGAGGTTTTGAGAAATGTGGTCACAGTTCTGTTTGAAGTGAACTGGGAAAGAATAGCTTAAGATTTAAGAACAGTGGACTAGAAGGCAATTCCAGTTGCAATTGCCATTCATCAATTTAACATCATAGCTTCATTACCCGACTCTGTGCCATAGAGAATAAGAAATCTCTGGCCTGAAGTAGATTTCTCTGATGTCTATTTTGGACATACCATATTTTTCGGAGTATAAGACGATCCAAAGTATAAGACGCACCTAGATTTTGGGGAGGAAAACAAGGAAAAAATATCTGCCTCTCAGCAATTTGCCTCCTTGCAGAAAACAGCACAGACAATATACACTGTTTGTAGTGTTATATTTCAGACTACACTTGTACAGATGCTGTTAAAATTGATGTGCTTTCTGGAAGTATAGTTATTCTCTGCTATTTAAAAGAATATCACTTTTTAAAATAATAGCACGGGGCCTCTTCAGATCAAGCATTTATTTTAAAAAGCTTCTTTTTAAAATTCTGTTAAGTCGTCTAGAATAATAGTAAAACAGTCTTTAAAAAATAAGTATAATAATTTGAACATTCTATAGACATTTATAGTTGTTGACTTACGTCCTTGCAGCAAACAGCCTGATTAGCACAAGAAAAAAAAATCTGCCTCCCAGCAATTTGCCACATGGAGCAAACAGCAAGTTTCACTTTCAGTTTAAGCCTGCCTCCGATGGTCAGCTGTTTCAGGTTGCAGGGATTGCTATAGCTTATTGAAGCCTCAGCAAGCCCTGTTTGCTGCAAAGAGGTAAATTGCTGGGAGGCAGAGGCCAAAGGGTTGGGACCAGTGGGTGGGTGGGTCTACATTCAGTGTATAAGATGCACCCAAATTTTCACCCTCTTTTGGGGGGGGGAAGTGCGTCTTATACTCTGAAAAATACGGTAGGGATCTTAGGAGAAGCTAACCAGAATTGCCGCTGAGTTTTGCCTATAGCAAATCTTGAACTGAACGCAAAGTGTCTTGATTATAAGAAACATCTGAAAGAATTCTAAGGGAAGCATCCAATAATTTCAATGAGACATTACAGGCTGTGTGTATGTGGGTAGGTCTTTCTGTTCCACAATGAAAGTTGAGAAAATGTCAGTTGGTTTTGGGTCCCAATTTAAAGTCCTTCGTGATCCAACATCTGGAAAGTACTGTAGATCCATCCATTTTTATCATTTATCTCCTTTTGAAAATCTCCCAGAGGCATGGCTAACAAATGATCCCAGGGTCAATAAAGGTAGATTTTGACTTGAATCTGATCATCATTCAAAATGACAAAACATAATGGAATATCCCCAAGGAGAAATCGGTCCATCCTGCTTATCTAATTGTGGGACATGAGCTGGTCTACTTTAATTGTGGGCTTTGAAAAGGTTGTCTACCCATCATTTAGCAAATGAACTTCATTTCTGATTTATAACCATTAGGAGCAAGAAAACTGAGCACAGTGAAAGTTTTTGTTCAAGGTGGCTCAGATTTAGTGGCTCAGATTTAGTGGGAGTCCCTTCCCAGAAGATATCTCATGTTGCTTTAGAAGCTGGCAAGCTATTTTAGTGGTTCCTATCTATCCTATCCTATTATCTATCTATCTATCTATCTATCTATCTATCTATCTATCTATCTATCTATCTATCTATCTATCTATCTATAATGAATCAATCAATCAATCTATTATCTATCTATCTATCTATCTATCTATCTATCTATCTATCTATCTATCTATCATGTATCAATCTATCTATAATGTATCAATCTATCTGTCTATCTATCTGTCAATCAATCAATCATCTAGTTATCTTCAAGAGAGGTTTGAGAAGCCCTTGAGAAATACTTTTAAAGCCACACTAACATAAATTTCAGACTACTTGCTAGGTATTGCTACTGAAGCTTCTTCCAACAATAACCCTATCTTAATGAAGTGAGACAATACAGAGAGAAACAATCACATCCTCATCTTTTCTTGGCTATTTTGGGGTTCTAAGGATGGATGACATGATTTACTTAGAATAATCCCATTGTTTTCTCTCTCATACCCTAGCAGTTACTCAACCTATTTCATGTAATGGCTGTATGTCTCCAGAAATTGATAAATTGAATTAGTGATGCTGAATTGTTTGCTACCTTGACTATTCTTTTGCTGGTTCAACGATTCAGAGAATTTAAGACCGCAATCTTCTTCTCTTTTTTTCTCTCTAATAGCACAAAATCTACAGAGACTTCCCAATAAAAGAACGATTAACTAATGTTAATGTTAAATAAATTTATATGCCGCCCAATCCCGAAGGACTCCGGGTGGCTTACATAAAAACAATTTAAAAACACTAAAAAATTTTAAAGTAGAGAGACAAGGAAGTAAAAAACACAACATGCACTCAACGTTAGTGGGGCTGGACCTCATTCAAGAGGTCAACAGCCACAGGCCTGCCAGAATAGCCAGGTCTTAATAGACTTACGGAAGGCCAAGAGAGTGGGGAGGGTCCGGACTACAAAGATGAGGGAGTCAAACTATTTTCCAAAGCATCAAAAGTCAAGACAAGAAGCAATGGATGGACACTAACCAGGGAGAGAAGCAATCTAAAACTAAGGAGAGTGGTGAGAGCAATCAACCGGTGGAACAGTTTGGCTTCAGAAGATGTAGATGCTTCATCTCTGAAGGCATTAAAAAGGAGACTGGACAACCATCTGTCTGAAGTGGTACAGGGTTTCCTGCCTGAGCAGGGGGTTGGACTAGAAGACCTCTGAGGTCCCTTCCAACTCTATTATTCTATGTTCTAATTTATCAGAGATTCAGAGATGGGATACCTGATAACTTGACTGGTTCTACTCCGTGTGTGTGTGTGTGTGTGTGTGTGTGTGTGTGTGTGTGTGTGTGTGTATGATAAAGAGAGAGATATTACTTTTCATATATAATATGAATATTATTGTAAACCATAGCCTTTCAGGGAATGATTTGCTGCCTATAAATATACAAATGAATAAATATCCTCTTAAATATTCAACCTAAATGTGCAGGCAGTTACAGCACAAATCACATTTATGTGGGTTTTTTTTTAAAAAAAATGCCCTTTAAAATATGGACAATATCACTATTTGGAATGGGATTAAGGCTATAACATGTGAATAAATGTATGATTGAGCACACTATGCCTCTCCCTTATGCCAAAACACAGAGTTCACATTTTTAAAAAATAAAAAAACCTAAGGGTGCTTTGAAATTTAAAAGGACAGTGAGAATATGCAGTTAATATTCCTTATTAGCACGTCTACAAGAGCAAAATATTTGTTAAAAAAATTGCTTGTTTACTTCTTGATTGAGCTATTACATCAAAGTCAGCAGTTTTTAAAGACATTTGCACTGGCAGCTGCCAGGTGAATATAGTGCATACAAGTTGGAAATCTTTTCCAAGTAGCTACCCGTATGCAAGCTCAGGAAGGATTCAATAGTTTTGGGTCGAACATACTTCACAAAAGTCCTTTCAGATTCACTCTAAAAGATGGCTTTCCCTCCAATTTCTTCTGATCCAGCCAACTATGAAAATGAGAAATCTTGAGAAATAAAGATCTCCTGTTTCCCAAGGTCTCCATGTAGACTTCAGAGCCAGTACAAGAATTAAAGAATCAAAAACAACTGGCAATATCTTATATACCACCCAATACATGTTTGTGTGTGTGTGTTTGTGTGTCAAAGCTGTTTTGAGTATCTACCTACCTACCTACCTACCTATCCATTTATCTATCTATCATCTATCTATCTATCTATCTATCTATCTATCTATCTATCTATCTATCTATCTATCATATACCAATCAATCTAGCTATCTATTATCTATCTATCTACCTATAATGTATCAATCTATGTATAATGTATCAATCAATCTATATCCATCCATCCATCCATCCATCCATCCATCCATCCATCCATCCATCCATCTATCTATCTATCTATCTATCTATCTATCTATCTATCTATCTATCTATAATATATCAATCAATCTATCTATTATCTATCTATCTACCTATAATGTATCAATCTAAGTATAATAAATAAATAAATAAATAAATCTATCTATCTATCTATCATATACCAATCAATCTATCTATCTATTATCTATATCTACCTATAATGTATCAATCTATGTATAATGTATCAATCAATCAATCAATCAATCTATCTATCTATCTATCTATCTATCTATCTATTTATCTATAATATATCAATCAATCTATCTATTATCTCTCTATCTACCTATAATGTATCAATCTATGTATAATGTATCAATTCATGTATAATGTATCAATCAATCAATCTATCCATTTATCTATCTATCTATCTATCTATCTATCTATCTATCTATCTATCTATCTATCTATCTATAATATATCAATCTATCTATTATCTATCTATCTACCTATAATGTATCAATCTATGTATAATGTATCAATCTATATATAATGTATCAATCTATCTATCTATCATCTATCTATCTATCTATCTATCTATCTATCTATCTATCTATCTAACTATCTATCTATCTAACTATCTATCTATCATCTATCTATCTATCATCTAGCAGTCTTCAAGAGAGGTTTGAGAAGCCCTTGAGAAATACTTTTAAAGCAACATAAATTTCAGACTACTTGCTAGGTATTGCTACTGAAGCTTCTTCCAACAATAACCCTATCTTAATGAAGTGAGACAATACAGAGAGAAACAATCACATCCTCATCTTTTCTTGGCTATTTTGGGGTTCTAACTATGGATGACATGATTTACTTAGAATAATCCCATTGTTTTCTCTCTCATACCCTAGCAGTTACTCAACCTATTTCATGTAATGGCTGTATGTCTCCAGAAATTGATAAATTGAATTAGTGAAGCTGAATTGTTTGCTACCTTGACTATTCTTTTGCTGCTTCAATGATTCAGAGAATTTAAGACCGCAATCTTCTTCTTTTTTTTCTCTCTAATAGCACAAAATCTACAGAGACTTCCCAATAAAATAAAGATTAAAAGATTAAGGATTCTTTTCCACAAGTACAGACTGTCTAAAATTCATTTAATTTTTTAAAAAAAGGAAGATTAAAAGATTAGAGATTCTGCTCCAAAGCATCAGACAATTCTGTTCATTTATTTTCTATTGAAGATGATACTTTCTGAGCTGTATTTCCCCAAACAGAATCCAGTCCCAAAGGGTTAGAATACAATCAAAGATTTCCCCTCACCCAAACTTTTAACGTTCCTCGCAGATGTGCATCAAGAGCAAACCTGACATGAACACTGGATTTGCCTGAGGCAAACATTAGAATTTGGCCATTCTTTTTGCTATTTCTATAACATTCTCTTCTTCTTGTTTGATAACTCTTCAGAAGAAATCCAGCATCATTTGTCTAGTTATGCAGCACAGTCTCTGCGGAATGCTTTCATTTCATCAAAAAGATATAAAACTGTGTTATTTAACTTTGGAGCACTTCAGAAGTAGAGTTCCATAGTTAGAATTACAATCAGCTCCATTTCTAACATTTTCTCCAGCTGAAATGTGGTTAGTGTAGTGTAGTGTAGGGTGGGGTAGGGTAGGGTAGGGTAGAACAGAACAGAACAGAACAGAACAGAACAGAACAGAACAGAATAGAGTTCTAAAGTGCTCCGACGAATGAACACTGAATCGCGCCGACGACAGCACGGCGACAGAAGCGTGCTGTAAAACTAAACCTAACCCTAAACCTAACCCTAAATGTAACACTAACCCTAAACCTAACCCTAAACTTAACCCTTACCTTAACTTAAATTGGCTTTCTGTCGATGCGCTGTTGTAAAGCGCCCTTCTGTCGCCGTGCTGTTGTCGCTGCGCTGTTGTCGCCACGTTGATGACATCTCGGTTTTAGCAACACAGTTTTGTCAGCGCGCTTTTGTCATGCGTGCGTTTGTTGGGTCATGGGTCGTGCCCAGGCATGTCCACACCCATAATTCTATGCCCATGGCCCACCCCCCATGCACGGACATGTGACCCCCACCCTCCCCCTGCTTTTGGCACACAATGGACCCATTTTTCGCCCTTCCCAGGCTCCATAGGTTTTCAAGGAGCCTGGGGAAGGTGAACCCCCCCCCTTCCTGGAAGCCCTCCAAGGGCTTTAGGAGACTTCCCTGAAGTCTCCGGAGAGAAAAAATGGTCCAATGTGCAAACCAGAAGTCTGTTGCCGTGCACATTGGGTTGTTTCTCGCCCTCCGGAGGGAATGTGCGCATGCAACTGGAGCTGACAGAGCTATGCCTTGTGTGCCCTAACAAATGGCTCCACATGCCACCTGTGGCAGGCATGCCATAGGTTCGCCATCATGGATATAGGGTCTCCTGTTGTACTAGAAGACCTCCAATGTCCCTTCCAATGTTTGATGTTCTGTGTCAATCTGACAAACTCCAAATATTCTCTTTGAGTATGGCCTTCAGGCCAGTTGTTAAAGCAATGGGGAATGGAGATAGAACTCCCTTCTTTTTCTTCAATATGGAAATCCTGACGGCCTTGGTAAGAGGAGAGGAAAACTGTCCAAAGCTACTTTATTTTATTTTTTTGCAAAAGAGCAAAAATGAACCAAATTTGAATTGAATAGCATACTGGTGGCATTCTTTTATTTTCCAAGAGTAATATTCGATTGGTCCACACTTAATAGAATCACAAGTCAAGCATCTGAGTTATTGGAGCATGATGCAAGCATACCTTAGTAGCTAAGCAGGCAGGGGAATGCTGAACTGACATTTAGTGAAAATCGTAGATTTATCTACTCTTGTTATCATTTTAATTAAGCAAGTTTCAGCTGAGTGAATATGAATGGGAAGAAAATTGAGTAAATCTTTTGTCAAAAGACAGATTTACGACCAGGAAAAAAGCAGACATGAATAATCAGGATAACAAGAAGGTAGTTAAAATCCTGTTTGATGAGTTATTTAATAGCCATTGACTTCATGGCATTAGTCATCAAGAATTCTACTCATTTCATAAGAGGGAGGGGAAATATTCTTTAGGACCACACACCTTTATAAGGATGGTGTATGGTGTATTAAGCGTGGCTCAGTGGCTAAGACGCTGAGCTTGTCGATCAGAAGGTCGGCAGTTCAGTGGTTCAAATCCCTAGCACCACATAACGGAGTGAGCTCCCATTACTTCTCTCAGCTTCTGCCAACCTAGCAGTTTGAAAGCATGTAAAAATGCAAGTAGAAAAATAGGAGCCACCTTTGGTGGGAAGGTAACAGGGTTCCTTGCACCTTTGGCGTTTATTCATGCTGGCCACATGACCATGGAGACATCTTCGGACAGCGCTGGCTCTTCGGCTTTGAAACAGGGATGAGCACCACCCCTTAGAGTCAGGAACAACTAGCACATATGTGCAAGGGGAACCTTTACCTTAAAATGTCTAGTGGTATATGATCCAGTATTGCTTGTTAGTCAACTTTGCTGTCCAAAGAATATTTAGGAACCTTCCCCAGCACCACAGCTCAAATGAGTTGAATTTATTCCAGTCTTTCACAACCCAAGGTAGCTATGGAGTTCACATAATAGAGCAAACTAACAAACATTTGCTTGCCAGGCCAATGTCCTTGCTTTTCCATATTTGGTTCATGTTCATCATTGGTGCATGACTCAACACCCTCTAATATTTTATTTCTGTGCTGTATTCATGCTTTGAGCTATCTGTGAACCCTAATTCAGAGCATAATGCTACAGATAGTGACAGTCACATAGATAGGAGTGATCTTCAAATATGAGGTCCAAAGATTCTAGTCATTAGGGGTTTAATCAAGGGTGGGCTTCAAAATTTTTAGCAACCGGTTCTCTGTCCGGTTGCTGGGTGGGCGTGGCCATGGTGGGTGTGGCCTAGTCAGCCTCCAGCACCATTTCCAGACATCACTGGCTCTTCGGCTTTGAAATGGAGATGAGCACCACCCTCTAGATTCGGGAACAACTAGCACATATGTGCGAGGGGAACCTTTACCTTTACCTTATGGACTATTAAGTCTTCTATTGAGGTACTTCAGGAACTTCCTACCTTACCTCAAGAGAAAAAAAAACTTGTTGAAATGTAAAAGTGTTCATGAGTTCTCTGCTAAGAAATTAAAAAAGATAAACTGTGAAAGGAACAAGGAAGTACTATAGTTATGTTCTCCATGTGCTCAAAGAAGAAGAAAGAAAAAAACTACCTTATCCAGCTATCTACTTACCAATCACTTACCAACTTTCTAATTCTTCTGGCTTTGGTTTAAAAACAACAAACCACCCAATCCCAGAATGAAATAGTTCCAGAAACGTTCTGGAGCTTCCTTTCCAGAATTCATTGCCATCACCCCAAAAGTCAATAAAACCATAGACAATGGGCTGCCTTTTTTATAAAGCAGTTATGTGTGTTGTTCATTCATGGTAGTTTTGTTGACTTGCCATTAAAATTCACCTTCTGAAAAAAACAAAAAGCATGATAAGAAAAGGCACGTGTTCCAGATATAGTAGACATGACATTGATTGAGTCAGATGCTTAACATATAATCTGAGTTTAAATTTTCATACCGACAAGAAATGCTTTGAAAAGTTCTGAACTGAGCTCAGATTCTTTTACTCAGTCATTCATTCATTCATTCATTCATTCTCTCTCTCTCTCTCTCTCTCTCTCTCTCTCACACACACACACACACACACACACACACACACACACACAGAGGAGAGGAGAGGAGAGGGAGGGAGGGAGGGAGGGAGAAAAGAAAGGAAGGAAGAAGTTTCAGTCATTCAAAACACAAGTAAGTGCCGTTGCTATCTGCCCATAAAGGAAAAATATTATGTTTGACTGGCGTACAATTAACTCCATTACCATTCTTCTTGTTCTTATTAGTGTACCACAAAGTGTACCACATAATAAATCCTTGACAATAATTTATTGAAGCAGATAGCCCACACGTTTTAGACTACCACACACTAATGACTGTGTCACTTTTTTTTCATTCTTCTGGTGTCTTAAGATCATATAATTGTAACACATTGTCTTTAAACTATGAGCCTACTCAATCAGCTTGGCTGAAAGATTTAATGGACAATAGCTGTAAATCTTGGATAGGTTCATCATTTCTTTAAAACATTGGCATATTTTATTTCTCCTGAAGCTTCTGTCCAGTTCCTTCTGTGGTGTCAGAGGCAAATTCAAAAGATTACAATAATTATTCCTCATTATTCCTCTTATCAATGATGTTCCTGGTCACTCCTGTCTCTCCTCCTTCCTTGTCTTTCTTTCTTTCTTTCTTTCTTTCTTTCTTTCTTTCTTTCTTTCTTTCTTTCTTTCTTATTTACTAGTGCTGATAACAGTTAACTAGCCAATAACACAGCATTGCCCAGGTATTTATTTAAAGGGGGTAAATGTCTGGACCAAACATAATTTCTAATGTTGGATTTTCCCCCTTACCAGAGGGAGCCCCTTTGTGAAGTACTTGAAGCCGTTACCATGGCAACTCCATTGCACTGTACAATAGAAGCCATTTTAAGGCACAACAGGCTGTATCGTAACAGAACACCCCCCCCAAGGGGGCGTTAGGGGTGTCTTACCCCCACAGTATTTTTTTCTAGAGAGTAAGTCATCTGTGTACCAAGTTTGGTTGAAGTTGCTGGAACACACATACATATGCACACAGAGCCATTTATATATAAACATATATATGTTTTCAGATCATTTAACTATAATGCATTTTATTTAAACTAGGAGCCTGAAATTTGAGGCATCGACTCAATCAGCTTGTTTGAAGGATTTAATGTACAATAGCTGTAAATCTTGGCTAGGTTAATTATTTCTGTAAATCATAGACAAGACATATTATTTCCTGAAGTTTCTGTCCAGTTTCTTCTGTGGTTTCAGAAGCAAATACAATGGATTGCAACAATTATTCCTCTTTTCTCTTCTTATCATTAGTGTTCCTAGTCTCTCCTGTCTCTTACCCCTCTTCCTAGTTTTGCTTCTTCCTTCCTTTCTTTCTTTCTTTCTTTCTTTCCTTCCTTCCTTCCTCCCCCCCCCCTCTTTAGATTTTGTTGTCACCTGCTTTGAACCAACTCTGGTAGGCTCACAAAGTAAAGTTTTTTTTAAAGCCATTCTGCAGTGTAGAATCTACTGCATTCATTAGGACCAAGATTCTATAAGAACTAAGTTTATTTTTATCAAACTGGATCCAATATTTAATGTGTTGCCTGTCCTCCTGAAACAATTCACCAATAATGAAATGGAACGAAATGCATTTAAAATGCAAAACTATTTTTTACTTACCAGTTAAAACTGAAGAAAGTGAATTTCATTGGGGGGGAAAAAAAGCCTTAACATTATAGAATCAGCAGGCAAGAAAGACAACAGGATCTGCCAGCTCTCATTAAAACAAGGATAGCAGAAATGCCTTAGAAAATATTATGCTTTTCACTTGCTGGCAGAATTCAGCAGTGCATTCCAAATGAGAATATTATGGCCATTCCAAGTAAGAAAAAGGTTTCTAATCTTTTACCTAACAGAATAAAATTGGTAATGAAGCATCACCAGATGTTAAATACATGGCAGACAAGCAGGTTTGGGCTGGAATCTGCCTACAGGAACTCACCTGCTGGGGAAGGGGGAGGAAACAAGGGGATTAAAAATTCAAAATGGTGGCTCAGAACGATGCAGCCCAAATGGCCATGTCTCTTCTCTGTAGATCACCCATGTCTTCATCCAAACCATTTAAGAGCTGTGGTGGCCCGCTGGTTAGAGTGCAATACTGCAGGCTACTCCTGTTGACTTTCATTTGGCAGTTCGAATCTCACTCAGTCTTCTATCCTTCCTATTATATTGTTTCTAAGTGTTATAAGGTGCCAAGAGTCAGTATTCTGGGATGGAAAACTATATAATGGAAGGAAGGAAGGAAGGAAGGAAGGAAGGAAGGAAGGAAGGAAGGAAGGAAGGAAGGAAGGAAGGAAGGTTGAATCAGTCTTCCACAAGGTTGACTCAGCCTTCCATCCTTCCAAGGTCAGTAAAATGGGGACCCAGATTGTTGGGGAAAAATGCTCACTCTGTCAACTGCTTAGAGAGGGCTGTAAAGCACTGTAAAGTGGTATGTAAGTCTAAGTGCTATTGCTATTAATGAAAGAAAAAAGACACCTAACCTAAAGGGTCCAGATTTCATGAATTATGGCCATACATGATGATAAAGCCTCTTGAGATACCGTAATGCAATGAAGATATCATATGCAAGAAGGAATGGTGAAACCTGGGGTTGGAGTAAAAGAGGGGATCAGCCTAGAATCCCTGTGTAGCCACAAATGAAATAAGACCAACTATCCTTCAGTGCTGTTGACCTTTATTTAATCTGAACCAGATTAAATAAATAGTTGAGAAGGTTTCTTGAGCGTAGGCTTTCAGCAATAAATAAGCTTAATTGAACTTACGTATGTAGACCTGGTCTTTTGCTCCCAACATATATTCAATCATGCAGGGCATAATTAAGATCCAAAATATAATTTTAACTCTCCTTGTTAAATTAGTTGTACAATGTGAGATGGCTGTTATTATCCCATGATCTTGACTTTCTGGTGTTTTTTCTTCTTCTTTTGATTTCATGTTTAATGTTCCAAAATTGGTCATGTTGCTATGTTTGCACACACCCCGGAGTCATGCTACATGAGATGGGTGGCCACAATCCATTTGCAAAAAAATTAATTAGATAGTTAATTAATCACCCTAAGTTGCTTTCACAGTGTGCATTAACTATAAATGTCCATGACTTTATTTAGCTCCATTGCTACATGATGAGAGCCGAGAAGTAATAAGCTATGATAAAAGATAAAGTCCCGGATCTTTGTCTTCTCCTACATCCCATTGAGAATGGTCTCTTGCTGATTTTATAGCTGTATTCACAGAAAACAAATGGAACTTCCCCCAAGGAGGGACAAAAGTTACGAAACCCACTGAGATTTTATGAGCAAAGCTCCCTTTAGGAAATTATACAGTCTTTTAGCAGATAGGAAGACTAAATAAGGAAGGACAACTTCATAGTTCACAGGAAGGGAAGCCACATAAATGTTTCCGCCCTTAGAAGATTGATAGTGGAAGATAAAATAAGAAAAGCAATATTTGTTTGCTTGGTTCCCCCCCACTTAATCAGGGGTGGGTTCTGGCTTCTTCTACTGCTGGCTTGTTCAGTAATGCACTCCAGGGCACACTTGAAGCATGCTACAGGTGCATGCACAGTAGTAAAAAATGCTTCTGTGCATGCGCAGAAGCAAAAAAAGAGATGGTGGCGCCTACAGCACTGCTGATAAAACCAGTTTAGGGGCGTGGCAGGCCGAGTTCCTACCTACTTGGCCAAACCAGTCTGAACCGATAGGAACCCACCTCTGCCCTTAATGTTTCCAAAACAAGAGAGAGGACACTACTTATCAAATTCTTTTTGTGCAGCACGCATGGAGACTTATGTCCAAAGTGTTTCCAAAGTGACTGTTTTGAAAGAGTGGGACTTTAAAAATACCAATGCACAAGAAGTCCTATAAGCTCCCTTTTTATGACCCAGTAATATCTTAATTTGGGGTAGAGTCTGGGTGACTGGATGGAGCTGAGCATTTACTGGCCAGATGCCCTTCCTGACACCACAATAGAGTCCACAGCAGATTTTTTTTTATGCCCTAGGAGAGAAAAATCTACTGCTGTTAAAATATTCATGACTGGGAGAGACATGGGAACAAGATCAGCCAACGAATAGGCATATCAATTAAGTCAGCCAACAGATCTGTGCAGAGAATTGGAAACAAAAACTTAAGTAAGTAGTCTGGACAAGGCTGAGCTGTATTAAGCAGTCTGTTGCTCTGAGAAGTAAACTACCAGTCTGTCTGAGCTTGTCTGCTGATATAAAACTACCTGCTTGTGATTGCCTGTAACTCTCCTGCCTTGGGTTTACTTGGAAGAACCACCTGTTGGTATTGTACATTTATTCATCTCTTCTTATTTTTATAAAGACGTTAATGAATCCAGCTGAATCAGTTATCTGTGTGTGCTTTCTGGATTTGATTTTTCTGCAACGAACTCTGATACTGCTACCTAGAATTGAAGTCTCAACCTTCCTAGTGAGAGGCGAGTATCTTCACCACTCAACCACCATGCCACCTTTGGGAATATGTGAGTCCACGAGGAGTAACATGGACACAACAAACCCAGATGCAGTTCCCCATCCCCTTGCTTAATAATAACCCATAGGCATAATCATACATACAACGTTTGCATTGTAACAAGGTGATAAGATGTAAGAAATATAACATTGCTCCCGAGCAGACTTTCTTTTAATTTAGAATAATTTTGCCATTACAAGATAAACAATCTGCTCCTGTCCATAAGGAGAGCCTCTCCTTCCCCGTTTCCTGATTTCCTTTTTCCCAGATGGTCTTTGATGGGTCCATGTAGTCTTGTCCATCTGGCAACACATGTAATGATTGCCTTCAGAGGGCTCTGCCTTTTCATAGTAAGCCACATCTGGATTCTGCATTTACTCTTGTTCAAAGGGAACGAATGGCTCTCGCTTAGCTGCTAGGTTGACAGCTGAATTAAACACTGCTTCATTCGGTCATATTAGTTTTATTGTTCTACAGGCAATAACCATTTGTGACTCTCTATAGCATACATCCAAGTTTTCACTGTGAAACAGCCTTCATGAGTTTTTTTTTGGAAAGTGATGTGAGAAACCATTTTCGCCTCTTCTTCTTTCTCCTCTTTCCATCTCCCTTTTGCTGCCGCCTCCTCTTAATTCTCTTTTTTTCTCTAAAGTTGAAAGCTATCTTTAGAATAAATTAAGAATTTGCTTAGGAACTAACAAAGCCAACGCCTGAATTACAGCTGAGCCTCTAGAATTACATTTTCAGTAGAGTATTTTTCAATGTAATCAATGTTAATCGGTATTTGTAATACAGAAAGCAGAGTTAAAATGATGTCTGTCTGTCTATCATCTATCTGTGTGTCTGTCTCTGTATCTATCATTTATCTGTGTGTCTGTCTCTCTGTCTGTCTATCATCTATCTATCTATCTATCTATCTATCTATCCATCCATCCATCCATCCATCCATCCATCCATCCATCCATCATCTATCGTCTGTCTATCATCTTTCTGTCTATCTACCTATCTATCTACCATCTCCATGTGTGTATATGTATCTCCATCTCCAGGTGGAGAATATTCCTTCAATGAAAATAACTATAAATCCTTTGGTCATAAAAAATCTTGCTGCAAAGAAGTTAATGAAGCCTTCCCAACTTAAATGCCTTCAGGTTGAACATAGTTCACCATCCATGGATGATAACCTGAGTGGTCCTGACATCTTTGTTATCTTTGCAGATTTGATGCAGGGCCATCTGATGTCCTGATGGGCTTTTGAGGAGAAAATCTCAATGTCATTTATAAATCTTAGATTTAGCAGACCTTTGATGGCTAAATAGAACAATTTATTGCTGAATAGAACACTTTAACAGACCTTCTTCTATTGCTAAATAGAACAGCCCACCCCTAGGAATTCAGCTAAGCTTATTAGAAATTATCTCTTTCAAAATATTTTGCACGTGCAGGAATCTCTCTTTTGACTTTCATTTCCATTTATTTAAATTCACTAATAGTTGTACTATACTTGGCCTCTTGTTTAAAGATATCTATATCATGTCTGTCTGTCCATCCATCATCTATCTATCTATCTATCTATCTATCTATCTATCTATCTATCTATCTATCTATTCTGACCTCCCTCCGTACGGTGAGTTACGCTGACACAAGATTACGGCTAGACAGTAAATTAACACACTGACAAGACTTTGGCAGCAACCCAGACTTCCACAGATAAGAAATACACAGAAGAGCTTCTCCAGCTTTAGCATAATAGTTGTGTCCTGCAAAAAGCCTCCTTCCAAAGTTTCTTCTTATATACTCTCTGGGGAGGAGCCTAACCACCTGGCCCCAATTATCTTTTGTATCTCCATAGTTGCTGTCGGCGCTTATCTGCCCATCTTTGCCTGGCGTCCGGGACCAACTCCCTTTGCTCTTCCCCACTGCTCCAGGGCCTGATGTCAGGGACAAACTCCCTTTGGCTTTCACTGCTGCTCAGGCACCTCCTGGTGGCCAACCAGCCTCTCTGGTCACTGCTCGGAATCTGAACCCTGTCCAGGGTCCTCCACATCTTCCAGACCTGACTCATAGGGTCCCTCGCTATCGGAGTCTGTTTGCAGCTCCAACTGCTCCTGCTGGGCCACAACACTATCTATCTATCATCTATCATCTATCTATCTTTACAAAAGATATATACTTGAGTTCAAAGAGTATCAGAATGATCTGACTGGAATACCACATACAATTTTGCAAATGCTTCTGTTCTAATAATATGCTATTTTCCATGCATTATTGGTCATTTCTATTATAAAGAGCATATGATCCAGGAGAAAACTGTCTCTTCCTTGCATCTGTATCAATGTATCTGTAATCAACAAAGAAACACACATTGTACATCTCTATATTCTTAAATGTGGAGGCACTGCCAAATAATGCTTTCTATCTGCTTCTTCATAGAATTGGATTTACTGTAATTACTTGACTCAGCCTAACAGTAAGGCATTCCCAAATTAGGAACATGAAGAAGTCTCATTTCCATTCTTGAGATTCATCTGCCCTGCTAAGAATAATCCGGTGATAGGCAGAATCTCTGTGGTTTTTTAAGAACAAAAAAAAAAAATAGTGGAACATTGACTCCAAGAAATAAGTGATAAATCATGAGGATGAAAAATGTGCTTTTATGGATGACAGTGTATATTTTCCCATCCTGTTAATATTATGCATTGATGGAATTGTTCAGAGAGAGAGGGAGAGAGACAGAAAAGGAAGGAAGGAAGGGTGGATGGATGGATGGATGGATGGATGGATGGATGGAAGGAAGGAAGGAAGGAAGAAAATAAAATTGGTAAAATATTGTTTTTTTCCATCATGAAGGAAGATCCTTAGATAACAGCTAGTTCAAAGAACAGATGTCTCTTGTGGGAAGCTACCCCACCTCCTTGAAGAATGAAATGTTTTGAGAACTATTTAAGAAAAGCAGGATAAAGTATTGCCCCTAAAAAAGAAATAAAAATCTTAAGGGAGACAAAAACTCAGAGCCTCAGCTCCCTTCCCTCCTCTCCCCAAGCACAAAACCGAACTGAGGAACCTTTAGAAATGCAGATCCATTACTCCCTGCAGCAAGGACTGAACAAAGATAGGATTAACCCACTACCATCTAGCAGCAGAGGTAACCACATGGCACAATCTCCTAAGGACATTGCATCACTCTTCAAACTCCAACCAAACTCAGCTCAGACAACCTACAGAACCAGCCATGACACCTACAACAGCCAAAATAATACATGTTCTTGCACAGGAACAGGAAGCTCAGGTTCAAAGCCCAAGAGAAGGTATAAATACCCCACACTCTCAACTCCATGTGGTCAGCTACCCAGAATCCACGTGGTTCGGCTTCATCATTCAACCATCTTTCCAATCAGCCTTCATGTTTCCAGTGTCTTTCACCTGGCTTGGAACCGAACCAGATGGATATTTCTTCCAACAGTCTGAAGAAGTCTAAATGAGTCCTAACCTTAACTATTCAGTCTTCACCTTGCAGAAAGTAAAACCTCTGAGTAGACCTTCCCAATCTGAAAAGCCGATCAGGACAGTACTTAAGTTTTACCAAGGCCATATGTCATGTTATCTTTGGTCTGTACAATCATAATTAGTACGCAATCTGTTTTCCTCAAATTCCTTTGGTAGATCTATGGAGTCACTGGATGGAGAGGGAAGAAGAAAGAAGCTGGGAATGGGCAAGGAAGGCAGCAGAAACCATTTAGACAACCACTGATGTTGGACATCTGCTATGATCCCAGGATGCTTCAATAGCTATAAAGGGTTACCTGCAAAGGAAGGATCAGGCTGGAAGATTTATTGCAACATATTCTCCAACTAAAGCAATTTCTATAACCACCATTTCCTACTTTCCAAATTAGTAGAGGGATCAGATTACAAAGCTCATAGAACAGTGATCTACCTTTACAAACTTTTCAACAATCAAAATTGATTATTGAGATAAATTTCAATAAAGTATTAATTTTAAAAAAACCTTACGTTACCAGATACATACCGAAAATACTGTATGTCCTAGACTAGAGTGGGTATGTGCTGAACATTAGTAAAGCATGTCATGAAGGACGTTGCAAATAAAAGCCAAAAGATTTATATTTCCAAATTGATTTGTCCTGATTGGTTTAAAGCACCACCAAATGCTAGCATCCCAAATACCAAGGCCACCTCTGTTCCTTTTTATCATGATCCCAAAGAAGAAGAAAAATAGGGAATTTCATAGAGCTTATTCGGGTTATCTTGCAGGATTGCTACATTAGCAATTGTTTGGATAGGTTATGCATAATATATGCCACTATGCATTTTCCATTCAGAGTATTTGTTTAAAACCATAGATCATTACTAAGACTTTCAAGGTTGCTTCCATAGGCATTTCTATAAAAGTGCAATAAAAATGTAAATAAACCTGCTTGTTCAGCAACACATTTCAATTAAAAAATACAGCATCATAAAAGTCCACCTCCAGACTTCTAAAATAGATAGTGATCATGGCAAAGGACAGAAGTTGATTGCCCATTCTCTACCCATTCTGCAGGAACTAGTTTTTGTAATGGATGTTTTCATCTTGATTTCAAGGGACATAAATCTTTACATGATCAGGAGACAGTAATAAAATGCCTGCTCTTCAACCTCCACCCTCAATTATTCTATCAAAGATATTAATTTTCGGCGTTGATTTTTTTTATAGACCAAAATCCGCACAGGCATCATTCTTCTTGTCCTTGTTTATATACAGTTGACTATTCAATCAGTTTTAAAAAAATTAAAAATGCAGCCCAAAAAGTTATGAAAGAGATGTTTCTTGACTATGAGGAACCATGGCCGAGAATGTCAGGCCAAGAAGTCTTTGAGAACAAGAACGTTCAGAAGATGATGATGATGTCATTCAGTTGAGTCTGACTCTTGTTGATTCTATGGGCCAGGTATCTCCACATCTTTTGATTTTGCACTTCTTCATTGAGTTGTTCTGTGCTCTGGCTGGAGTCAGCTACCATGTGGTTGGGCAAGAGTAACTTTTACTAGTTACTCTTCCAAACATAATTGGTTTCTCCAGGGATTTTCCTCTCATGGCATGGCCAAAGTAAGGGATATGCAGTTTCATGATTTTGCCTTCTAGTAACGTGTCTAGTGACATGTGAGGGACACAGTGGCTCAGTGGCTGAGCTTTTCGGTCAGAAAGGTCGGCAGTTTGGTGGTTCAAATCCTTATCCCCGTGTAATGGAATGAGCTCCCATTACTTGTTCTAGCTTCTGCCAACCTAGCAGTTTGAAAGCATGTAAAAATGCAAGTAGAAAAATAGGAACCACCTTTGGTGGGAAGGTAAGAGCGTTCCATGCGCCTTCGGCATTTAGTCATGCCAGCCACATGACCACGGAGACATCTTTGGACAGCGCTGGCTCTTCGGCTTTGAAACAGGGATGAGCACCACCCCCTAGAGTCGGGAACGACTAGCACATATGTGCAAGGGGAACCTTTACTTTAAAATGTCTAGTGGTATATGCTCCAGTATTGCTTGTTAGTCAACTTTGCTGTCCAAAGAATATTCAGGAATCTTCTCCAGCACCACTTACATTTCCCCCTCTCTTATTAATTAGGCGGTTTTATGATTGTTTTCTAATTTTTTAATCTTTTTTTCCCTTTAATGCTTTCTTATTATTTGCATCTTTCCTCTAGCCATAAATTCCTTACTAAGTAATACTCAGATTCTTCTTTGTCTTTTATTTCTTTTGTACGTCTGTCCATTTCAGCACATTCTAATACTTTTTTGAAATCACATGTTCTTCTATTGGTGTATTTTTGTATTTCGTATCTTGCGTTCTTTTCCTCATTGGTTGCTGTGAGTAACTTTCAGACTGGCCGCAAAGAGCCAGTCATGCAACAACACTGTGTTGTTGTTGTTTTTGCTGAAATCAGTGGAAGATCAAAACTCCTTTGAGATTACCTTATGTTCAATTTGTCAGCCACACTGAAATAACCAGAAAGTCCAGTTGCCTTTTGAAAAAGCATCTCTCTCCATATAAGTTGTCTGGTAAGACATAATAGGAGAAGCAGGTAGAGGGAAGCTAACAACACAGAAGGCAGCCCTGAAGATTACAGAAATATCCAGGTCCTTGGAACGCATACAAAAGCTGTGATGTATTGAGAAATGTATCGGAGAAAAATGTTAGGGTGGCCTGAACCTTGTCTAATGGGATTTAATCAGCATACATTAGCCTGGCAATTTTTATTTGTTTGTTTGTTTCTAAATTGAGGATAACTGAAGATGACTCAGATACAAGACAGCGTCTTGAATATAGGTCTAATTGTATTTCTCTGTATCAGGATTAAACCGGAGTAATTGTGCTTTGAGCTTCTCTGTCCTTTTAAGCTCCTGAGTCTCTTTTTTGACTTCTGCTGAGACACCTACTCTTCAGACTATATCTGGTGGAGCAGATCGTGCTGACAAAGCTAATGTATGCCACATCATTGATTTTAGATGCCACTTCAGAGAAACCTAATTTTAACAAATGATTTCTAGTGAAGAGAGAGAGAGAGAGAGAGAGAAAGTGCTACGTTAAGCAAAGATACTTTAGGGGATGTTCCTGTGCAAGTTCCACTGTCCCATTGATACATTTCTCTTGCTAAATTGATCACAGCCTCACCCAACAAACATACACGAGCTCAAGAACCGAAACTACTGTCTGTCCTCTAGGGATCATTTTGGGAATCACACCGTAGCAGCATTCATAATTTTTCTTCCTACATGGACCCATTATGCTAGTCCCGAACCATCATTTCTTTCACCCACCATTGCTCAGATCTACCCTTTTTAAAGTAATATATCCAATCCTCCTCAAGGCCCTCCAGCTATCTGAAGTACCTGTGTAGAATTTGGCCGCAGTTATGTTGAGCCCTTAAGTTCCACAGTAGAGTCTTATGTCGAAGTATATTACCATGTAGTATGGCTATATTGCTTTTATCCTTCTCATCAGTTGCACTACGTTCTCTATTGGTGTCATTATGATGGTTATTATGATCCTTTGTTATTGTGATGATGATTATTTTGTTGTTTTTGATGTGCGGTAAGAGCTTATGTACTGGAGACAAATTCCTTGTGTGTCTAATCACATTTTGCCAATAAATATTCTATTCTATTCTATTTACTAAGACTGTATTACTATTAATCTTTTCATCCTTCCTATTATCTATCTCCTCCCACTTATGACTATAACCATGCTGCTTGTATTTTTTACAATTTATATTGTTCTGTTTGTTTCCTAATATGATTTGATTGCTTATTAGTAACCTATGACTATCACTAAGTGTTGTATCTTATGATTCTTGATGATGTATTTTTTTCCTTTTATGAACACTGAGAGCATATGCATCAAAGACAAATTCCTTGTGTGTCCAATCACACAGCCAATGTAGTATAGTATAGTATAGTATAGTATAGTATAGTATAGTATAGTATAGTATAGTATAGTATAGTATAGTATAGTATAGTATAGCAATAGCAATAGCAGTAGACTTATATACCGCTTCATAGGGCTTTCAGCCCTCTCTAAGCGGTTTACAGAGAGTCAGCATATTGCCCCCAACAATCTGGGTCCTCATTTTACCCACCTCGGAAGGATGGAAGGCTGAGTCAACCCTGAGCCGGTGAGATTTGAACCGCTGAACTGCTGATCTAGCAGTAGCCTGCAGTGCTGCATTTAACCACTGCGCCACCTCGTATAGTATAGTTTAGTATAGTATAGTATAGTATAGTATAGTATAGTATAGTATAGTATAGTATAGTATAGTATAGTATAGTATAGTATTCCATTCCATTCCATTCCATTCCATTCCATTGCCTATGCCTATGCCTATGCCTATGCCTATGCCTATGCCTATGCCTATGCCTATTCCTTATCCTATCCTATCCTATCCTATCCTATCCTATCCTATCCTATCCTATCCTATCCTATCCTATCCTATCTAATACCAAAGTAGGGTAGGCAAAGGGGAACGAAAGATACTTTGAAATCTACAAAGAAATCTCTGAATCAGTTGCAACTGATAGGCAAGGATTTCTGACTCTTTCCCCACAAAAAACCCAATAAAAACAGTTATGAATAATGTTCAAATCTATGGGAAATTGCTTTGAGCCATATACTGCAGCAGTAAATGGTTCTGCCGAGCCTAACTGCTATGAATATAACAGTACAGAGCTTTAGAGAATCTGACAGCAAAAAGAGTTCTATTCAAATTTGGTCTCTATTTTATTTTATTGATCAAATTTAGATGCCTCCCATCTCATTCACAACGACTTTAATTCCAGGAGCACCGTTTTCCTTTGACTTTCTTTAAACACATCTTTTTATGGGTAGAAACAGCAAACATGAATTTGCTTTTTCAGTATCGCACACATATTCACGTAGCAATAACCTTGGATTCTGTATTTGCTCTTGTTTGCGTAAAGCAAATATATTATAATAATAAGTAGCAGGAGTAGAATTATTCTTCTATGCATGTAAAAAGAAATTGAAGTATTTTTTTTAAGGTGCAGTAGAATACATGGGAGGTTTTTTTTCCCTTTGCATTCTTAAAATTAATTCCAGGGCTGGATAATATTTTAATCTGAGCGTTTGACCTTCAAATGCACTTTTGTTAATGGTACCTGCAAAAACAAAATAAGACATTTCTTCTGGGTCTCATTGTTGTGGGCTTCAGTATGCATTGAATAGCTCTGAAGCAGCTCTTTGGCTTAGATTATATTATATTTCCACAGTTGCCCTTTTGCAAAATCTTTACCATTGACCCCAAAATAACTGTTGTCTATTATGCCCTCTTCCATCATGTTTTTCTTTTGTTTTGCAAAAAAAAAAAACAACCAACCTGTTTTTCCTCACCCTCTTCTCTGCATAATTCTAAAATCTGGATTTTGGAGTCTTTGTTTCTGGATTCTATGCTCAGACTTTCATGCACTTTGATTCTGATATGATGACTCTTTTCTCTCTCTCTCTGCCTGCCATTCATCCGACTTGCTTACAAAAGGTTTGTGCTGTGTTCCTAGAAGGGAGAAAGCAAACATCTAACAGATTCATATTCTGCATATTTTTGTCAAAATCTGTTTTTTTTCCCTTTTCTTACCACTCAGAGCCCCTTTTGTCAAAGCCAAAACTCTCTTTTTTATGATTCTGTAATCCCTTAATTTGGGCTAGAATCGGGGTGACTGGATGGAGCTGAGCATTTACTGCTTGGATGCCCTTCCTGACTCCTATGCAGAGTTCACAGCAGATATTTTCTCTTTGCGCACCAAGAGGAAAACATCGGTAGCTTGTTCTGACCTAAGATTTCCCCAAAAAGCATGAAGCAGAGTCCTGCTCCCAACAAAACCCCTTTTATTAAATGAAGGTGAATTCCTCTCATTCACATTCAGCAAAGGCCTGGTAAACAGTCTTTCAAAGGTGAATGTATGACCACAGACCTTATCAAGCTTGGAAAGCTGCCATGTCAATATTTTCCAGTGCTGCGCAAGGAAAGATTTGGCACAGAGTCTCTGAGATTCAGGGGCAGATCTTCACACTCCTGAAACAAATGAACAAATGAATTGTTTCCTGCAAAAGCCCACTCCCTATTTGCTCCTCTTTTGTTTCCTATGGGAGGGGCCAATAACCTCTAAGATGAGGCTTTACTCCCAAGTTGACCCTGCTTTCTTAGTTGTTCTTGTCTTCTGGCAGCTCTGCACATGCACACACTCTGAACAAGCTCCACTTGTTCCTCTGCCTCACTGCTACCCAGCTCCAAAGGCAGCTGAGAACTGCCAGGCGACCTTGGCCCCATTTCTGCCTCAGACACAGAACCCTCGTCCAAGCCTTCACCAGCCTCCATGGTGCCCATGTTCCTCCTCAACCTCCTCACTGTCTGACTTTGCTGCCAGCTCCGCTGCCCGCCACAACACAGCTATCTAGAATTGAAATCTCAACTTTCCATGTGAGCATCTTCAACATTAGGCCACCATGCTGCTCCTAAATTACATCAACAAATGAATATGCAAAGAAACAAATCCAGATATGTGAGAGTAACACAGCCAGCATGGAAAAGTTTAAAGCCTGTGAAACATTATGTCACAACAAGCCCAGTGGTGGGATTCAGCCAGCCCGCACCCATCCGGAGAACCGGTTGTTAACTTTCTAAGCAGTTCGGAGAACTGGTTGTTGGAAGAAATCTCATTTTGCTTTTTTACACTTTATAGGGCTAATCCTGTAAGGAAGGCAGGAAGGAAACATTCTGGTGTTGCTTCTAGCCTAATCTTTATTGCCCTGCTTACAGAAACTGCCTCTCCGGTTAACCCTTATTACAGCTAAGGCAAAGCGCCCATCAACCCGGGTGACGTTGAGTTGGCCATGCCCACATGATCACATGACCCCTGAGCCACACCTAGCCACCTGGTCATTAGGGCAGAGAACCGTTTGTTAATTTATTTGAATCCCAACACTGAACAAACCCTATGTGTCTAAGGCAATATGGCTGTGACTCTATGTGCAATGTGACTATCTGGATAGGCCTCGCCCCAATGTTCAGGGTCAGCTTCACTCAACTCAGGCTTTTAGCCTACATAAGCAAACATTGGTACAGAATGAGGAAGGACATGTGTAGCAGGAAAGACAAAAAGCCTACAGATAAACAAGCGGAGGTAACATAGAATAGAATAGAATAGAATTTTATTATTTGTATGCCGCCCTTCTCCAGGAGGACTCAGGGCGGCGAACAATTCAAACGGGGGAAGAGGGGAACATAAAAATGAAATACAAATAATAAAAATAGGCAACAGTCGCACAACCATACATGTCGAGAGGGGAGGGAACTCATCACCCCCAGGCCTGCTGGCAAAGCCAGGTTTTGGCGGCTTTTCGGAAGGCCTGGAGAGAGGTGAGGGTCCGAATCCCTGCGGGGAGTTCATTCCAGAGGGCCAGAGCTGCCACAGAGAAGGCCCTCCCCTGGGTAATAGCCAGATGGCATTGGCTGGTAGACGGCACCCGGAGGAGGCCAACCCTGTGAGATCTAATGGGTCTGTGGGAGGTAATTGGCAGCAGGCGGTCTCTCAAGTACCCAGATCCAATACCATCTGGAGATTGACAGCTATTGCAAGCAGGCAAGAGGGCTTTCAGTTATTCAGGACTATAGTGGGGAACAGATCCTGGTGGGATCTTGCTTGGAGCTCAAACCTTTGTTGGGAGCTTGATAGCAATTAGTAAAGAGAACAACCACACGAAAATAGTAGCTCAAATCAACTAGTGTAAGAACGTTTGAAAAAGACAAAGGTTGTGAGTTTTTAAAAAGACTTTGAGACTTTGGTTTGAACTGAGCCTTAAAAGAATAAGTGTTAAAGGACCGACTATTAAAGACATACTGTATTTTTCAGACTATAGGACCCACTTCCCACACCCCAAGTGGGTGTAAATGTCTGTGCATCTTATACAGCGAATGTTGCCAAAACCCTGTCCACCTGCTGGCCCCCACCCTTTGGCCTCTGCCTCCCATCAGTTTCTCTCCTTGCAGTAAACAGTTTTTGTTGTTGTCCTGAAACTCAGGGCCAATCCACAGTCGGCTTCCCTGAGCCCTAAAATGCAAATTTCTTTTCCATTTGCTTCTGATTAATTTATGGCAATCAAATTATGGATAGATCACAGCATTCACACCAATCTACCAATTATAACTGAGGACAAAATGAAAAGGCTGAAAGATCCAAGTCGTTTGGACACCAATGTTTTATTTAATTAGCAAATTAGCCTGGATGGGGAAAGAGACAAGCCAAAAAAGGACTTCACATTAGCCAAAATTTTATTCCTGCTCCAGTTGAAAATACTCTTGAAATCAGATTGTCCCTCCCCCCCTCCAAATAGCAGTGGAAATCAACATCATTTTGGTACTTTAATAAGAAAGTTCAACCATGCTTAGGATATAATACAGCCAAGAGTTACATCCATTTATGATCCAGGTGACCACAAAGATGATTTCTGCCTCTCATTCGTATACAAAGCAGAATTCTACAAAGGCAACATGATTCATTGACATAATTTTTTTTTCATACATGCAAAGCAGATGCTCTGCTGGCAGGGCACATCATTATGGCAAAACATCTGGACTTCCCTCCTCTTCATTCCTTACAGCCAAAACAGATATCACACAGCAGCCTTATGCAATAGCTCCCCAAAGGTCTCTTTTAAATTTATTTTTAAATTAAAGATCAGATATTAAAAAAGCTATCAACTCAATCTGAATAGAGATGGGCTTCTAAAAACCTTTCTTGCATGCTAATTCTTGCCACTTTGAGCCTCTTTCTTGCTTTTTAATCTGTCCACATTTTGCCATTGGTAGAGAAAGCAATTTGGAAGTGAGTATCTTAACCATGTGCCAAGCAGTCTTTCTCCAAATAAACAAGCCAATCCCTGTAAGTGACACTCAAAAAAGCAAGAGGGCTAGCTCTCCCATTGAAAAATTGGGTTAGCCCTTAGGTTCAATCATCTACAGCAGCAATCAGAGAGTAATTCAAGTTAAATTGAATTACAGCAGAGCAAAGGTGGCTTCGGAAAACACAAAAGACATTAGAACCTCTGTATCTCGAATAGAATAGAATAGAATAGAATATGGAATGGAATAGAAATAATGAATAGAGTAGAATAGAATAGAATAGAGTAGAATAGAATAGAAAAGATTAGAGTAGAATAGAATATGGAATGGAATAGAATATGGAATGGAATGGAATAGAATAGAATGGAATAGAAATAATGAATAGAATAGAGTAGAATAGAGTAGAGTGGAGTGGAGTGGAGTGGAGTGGAGTGGAGTGGAGTGGAGTAGAGTAGAGTAGAGTAGAGTAGAGTAGAGTAGAGTAGAGTAGAGTAGAGTAGAGTAGAGTAGAGTAGAGTAGAGTAGAGTAGAGTAGAGTAGAGCAGAGCAGAGCAGAGCAGAGTAGAGTATGTAAGGGAATGGAATGAAATAGAAATAATGAATAGAATAGAATATGGAATGGAATAGAATAGAAATAATGAATAGAGTAGAGTAGAGTAGAGTAGAATAGAATAGAATAGAATAGAATAGAATAGAATAGAATAGAATAGAATATGTAAGGGAATAGAATGGAATAGAAATAATGAATAGAATAGAATAGAATAGAATAGAATGGAATGGAATGGAATGGAATGGAATGGAATGGATAGAATAGAGTAGAGTGGTGTGGAGTGGAGAAGAATAGAATAGAATAGAATAGAATAGAATATGGAATGGAATAGAATGGAAATAATGAATAGAATAGAGTAGAGTAGAGTAGAGTAGAGTAGAGTAGAATAGAATAGAATGTGGAAGGGAATGGAATAGAAATAATGAATGGAATGGAGTAGAATAGAATGGAATAGAAATAATAAATAGTCCAGAATAGAATAGAATAGAATAGAATAGAATAGAATAGAATAGAATAGAATAGAACAGAACAGAATAGAATAGAATAATTGAGTTGGAACAGAGCTTGGAGGTCTTCTAGTCCAACCCCCCTGCTTAGGCAAGAAACACTACACCACTTCAGACAAATGGTTATCCAATCTCTTCTTAAACAATCTTCTTACTGCCCATCTAGGTCCCAATAAGTCTCTTTCTTGCAATTGCTCAGTGATATCTCTTAGATGATGCAATGGTGGACAAACTGCCATTTTTTTCCGTCTTCTACATACATCTCACATGCAGGAGAAGTTCAAAAGCTTTGAAAGAAAGAAGGCTTCACATGCTTGAGTAGGGTAAATTTGGGGTGAGATTCCTTTGGCTCTCCTTTATGGCATCGAACCCCAATTGTTTGAAGGTTCACTCTTCTCTCTGAAACACATCCGCTCCGCCATGCTCCATAGAAACACAGTTCCATCCAAGCCATTTAGTGGAAGGACCAGTCATTGATTAGGAAAAACAATCATGGTTGAATGTTGAATCGTTTTCAATGACGGAAAAGAACAGTGTCTTTGTACTCGATTACAGGAGGAAACAAAACTAGAATTTTGTCCTGTCTCATTATTGTCTGTGTCAGTAGCAAAGTGCTAAAATGTTTGAAGATAAGGCCTTAAGCGAAAAAGAATGCAAATAAATAAAATACAACTTTTTAAGAAGAAAAAAATAACTATGTTTTACAAAGTGACAGTGTGCTGTGATGGAGTTAAAATATCTAGTGCTATGAAAACCATCAATTTCTTAAGAAAATTTGGTCATTTGCTTGGATTCTTTTAAATAGCCAATAGATCAGTAACTGAATTTCTTCCTTTTCACATACACAGATTGGCTACTAAAACAGATTTCCCCCCCTTGTTAAACCATAAAGCAGTATACTGATAGGAAAGGGCATTGAATCCTCATTTTTTGTTCACTTCCTTTTAATGTCTGTGAGTTGTGATCAACAGAAGGCTGAGGGTATCTATTGACCTTGTTGCTTGACAAAATTTTCTTTCTTGTTTGGCGGAAAAATCCTGCTTAGAAGTCAATAAAATCCATTACGGATCATGTCATGGTTGCTTTATGACTACGACGCAGGCCCCAGCTCGTCCAATATTTAGAGATGCCATCTGCAGAGAAGAAATAAATATTAAGCTGGAGTTCCAAAAGTGAAGATGAAATGCTAATAGTTTGTGCTACTGTATGTACTTCTGAGGAGTTTAAATTGACCATTCATAATTCATGAACTTGGTAAAGTTGATAAAATGTTAGCAAAATGCATAAGCAGTAGTCAAATTTATCATATCCAGAATTTCCGCATGGATATTAAATCATGACAAACTTATTTAAACCTCCCTCCCTCTTTC
The DNA here is from genome assembly GCF_051295495.1 of Thamnophis sirtalis. NCBI lineage: Eukaryota > Metazoa > Chordata > Lepidosauria > Squamata > Natricidae > Thamnophis > Thamnophis sirtalis. The sequence goes on from NW_028261392.1 coordinate 10,603,491, forward strand.
CCTCCCTTCCCTTCCCTTCTTCCTTTCCTTTCCCTTCTTTCCTTCTCACTGTCTGATTTTAATCCCTTCTTTTCTAATGTCTACAAAATAGTGTTGTTTTGAATACTACAGTGTATTCACAATTAAGATATACTGTATTTTTGGCTTTTATTTAATAAGCCCTTTGAGAAGTTGTAGAGCATGGGTGTCAAGCACGATTTCATTGACGACCGCATCAAGGTTGTGTTTGACCTGGGGGCCAACTTGGTATGGCCGGAATGGGTGTGGCCAGATCGATGTCACTCATGTCAGGAGCACTCCTCCCAGGCTATGGTTTCACTGTCAGAGGGAGGCTGTTGTGGCCAAAAACAGAGCTTGGGTGGGATGCGCTTGACCTTCCCAAGTTCTGTTTTTGCTGGTGGAGGCACCACGGGCCGGTCCTTCACTGTTTCCAGGGTGGCCCTGTGGACCAGATCTAAGCACCCCGTGGGTTGAATCTGGCCCCTGGCCTTGAGTTTGACACCTCTGTTGTAGAGTAAATCATTGCTATAATTGCAGGGCTGGGAAGTCTCAGCTATCCACCAATCCCGCCAAGCCTGCTATCAGCTGCATGCAAAGTACACCATGAGGGATACCTGTGTCCATTCGTTGGTCTGTGGATCATACGACTCCATTGTATTTAGGTACGTCTGGCCATCGTAGCCACCCACCGCATATAACTTATCACCAAGGATGCAAACACCAACAGCATCACGAGGCATGCTCAATGGGGCTACCATCGTCCAGGTATCAGTTTTGGGGTCATACCTATGCAACAAAAGAAAAAAAGTATACCGGATGAGAACATATTTAGGAATCAAGATGACTTTTAACATGGTACATCTTTCTGTCCTAGAGGTCCAATAGTTTCCTTGGGGACATATTTCCAAAATCAGCCATAGAAGGTAAATGGTTGCCCAAATTGGGCATGTCTACTTTAATAAAAAGAAGGACTAGGGGATAGAGATGATAGTGCAGTGCTCCAAAATCCAATATAATTTTATGGTAAAGGCAAAGGTTCCGCTCGCACATATATGCTAGTCATTCCTGACTCTAGGGGCCGGTGTTCATTTCCGTTTCAAAGCCAAAGAGCCAGCGCTGTCCAAAGACGTCTCCGTGGTCAAGTGGTCGGCATGACTAAATGCCAAAGCTGCACAGAACACTGTTACCTTCCCACCAAAGGTGGTTCCTATTTTTCTACTTGCATTTGTACATGCATTCGAACTGCTAGTTTGGCAGAAGCTGGGACAAGTAACGGGAGCTCACTCCGTTATATGGCACTAGGTATTCGAACTGCTGACCTTTTGATTGACAAGCTCAGTATCTTAGCCACCGCGTCCCTAATTTTATGGCACTACTCCAAAAAAAAAAGTGGTGTTATTAGCCATCAAACCTCAAAAATATTGTACACTTTTCCCAAATGATTTCCACAATTTTGGCCAATATTGTATCTCTTAAGAGAGTATTGAACAGTCCAAAACTGTCAATATATTTCAATTTAAAATGCATATTATTCTTACACTTCGCAGCAATTATTTCACTCTGGCTGAGGTTAAAATGCTTCAGGCAATGGAAAGCTGAAAAGCTTTTCTTCCTACCTTCAGCTCAGCACTAGCAAATTGATTTCTTTTTGTATGTAAAAACTTTATGGTATCTCCTGTTTCACCTTGGGGCACATCACGTTATTATGAAGATTAAGCATGCAGCCATTTTTTTAGGAGATGAAATAAAGCTATAAAATGAAGGCAGATTTTCCGTCTGCATGCTCATTTCTTTCTAGGTCTGTCTGGGGTAGTTTTAAGTATTCTATTACTCCCCGGCTACTCCTTTAGAAAACAAAAAGAAAGAAAAACAAAATACAATTTCTATTCATTATGGCTGTATTTTGTTTTCGGTGCGGTGATGGGCATTCATCCAGATTCTTTGAGTGAAAAAAAAAAGAATTCTGCAGCAAATACTATACTGAAGTTTATTGTTCTAAAGCCTATAAAATAAAGCTTATGCTTGCTAGGTAAGCCTGTAAAATAAAACACCTTTATCCACAAAAATCCATCAGGCACAGGACTACAGTTGTATTGAATCCATGATCTTTCCCCAGGTTTGAAGATAATAGGAATTATGTAGAATCATGGATAGCTGATTGAGGTTGTATCTATTTAGTACTTGGCAGGGTGGTAACTTCAAGGATTTATTGGAAAGTCAGAAAAAGGTGTTGTAGAAGGGAAAAAAATAATAAAAAAAGAAAAATATCCCAGATGAAGACAAAGGGACTACTTTGTTGTCCATGCCCAAGTACCTTCCCTGTATGCATGTAATGTATGTATGTATGTATGTATGTATGTATGTATGTATGTATGTATATAAAAATGTGTTGGTGTGGGTGTGTTCCAGCATAACTCGATTTTAACCAAACTTGGTACACAGATGATTTCTCTCTGGAGAAAAATGCTGTGGGGTAAATCTGTTCTGTTAAGATACATCCTGTTGTGCCATACTGGCTTCTACTGTACAGTGCAGTAGAGTTGCCATGGTAACGGCTTCACAGTACTCCACAAGGGGGCTCCCTCTGGAAAGGGGGAAAATCCAACATTAGAAATTACATTTGGTCCCGACATTTTCCCACTATAAATAAATACCTGGGCAATGCTGGGTTGTTAGCTAGTTTGGAATATAAGACAACAAAGACAGAGAAAAGAAGTGAGTCAAGGAGAGGGAAGGAAAGAAGCCCAGCTTATATCATTTAATCTTGAACGCCCAAAATGAATTGAAAACTATATTTCTATATCTCCAAACCCTTTGCTTTTTTTTATGGTGATAAGACCATTTCAAATCAATGGCTTTCTTTGCCTTTAGACCCAATGAAAGAAAACTCATAGAAGATGGATACCTCTCAACATAATCCAAGAGTCTGGAGCAATGGTTAGAGGCAGGGGCATCATGGCCTCCGACGGCGTAAAGAAAACCATCACAGGTGGCCACTCCAACTCCTCCTCTTCTTTTGCACATTGGAGCACACATGTTCCACTTATTGGTGTGAGGATCATAATACTCCATAGAACTCAAGCAGGAACTTCCGTCTCGGCCACCGACTGAGTATAACCTAAAATAAACAACATAGCATTGTTAAGCATGAAAAAAAAACCAACCTCTTAGTCTTCTCCTACATTACCCTGATTGTATTCAGATATGCATTCTGGAAATGTCCGTGTCTAGTGTACAGACACTCTTGAATATATTTTGGACACTGAAGCACTTAATCTGCTGACAGATCACTCCATAGAAAGTATCTATTCTCAGTTTTATACCCAATTTATTTAGCTCCTCATTGTACATGTGAGTATACACAAACCTATATACATATCTGTTGTGGCCCAGCAGGAGCCGTTGGAGCTGCCACCAGACTCCGACAGCAAGGGGCCCTATGAGTCGGCTTTGGAGGATGTGGAGGACCCTGGACAGGGTTCCAACTCTGAGCAGGGCGCAGAGAGGCAGGTTGGCTATCAGGAGGCACCTGAGCCTTGGACCAGTGCGGAGGAGACAAGGGAGTGTGATCCGGACGTCAGCAGTGGGGAGGAGCCAAGGGAGTTGTTCCTAGATGCCTGGCACCGGAGAGCTAATAGGCGTAAGGAACAATTACACAGTTACAGGAGGTAATTGCACTCAGCTGGTGGTAATTAGGCTCCTCTCCAGACTATAAAAGGAATGCTTGTGCACACGCCCCTTTTGCAGAAGTCAACATATTAACTAATGTTGGAGAATATTATTGTGAGCTTGGCAAGCTGGATTGCTGCCAAGGCTTATCTGTGCTGGATTGCTGCCAAGGCTTGTCTGTGCCGGTTTGCTGCCAAGGCCTGTCTGTCTATTAATAAATTCCGTAAAGTATCTTTGGCTTGGAGTGCTTTGGTGTGGAACGAGGAGGGTCAGAACACATATCTATTTAAATTATATCTTATATGCCATCAACTTCATATTGTAAATGATGAGGCATGCTTAGCATAGGTCATTAAAATTGTTGAACTTTTTTTTTTCATTCTCCCTCAATTTTATTTCAAAGCGGAATTTCTTTCAAGGCATCAAATACTCTATTGCAGTTCTCCTAGATAATATTTGAATGTTTGTGATTATTTTAGTTTTAAGGAGTTTGTGAATGTTTCCGAATGTGCAAATAATTCTTCCGTAGTGGAGAGGATCCACTTCAGCCAATTCTAAAGGAAGCTATCTTGAGATACACTCTCTCATCATCTCATCCTCTTTTTACGACCCCATAATCCCTTGCAGGGTGGAGTCTGGGCAACTGAATGGAACTGAGTGTTTACTGGCCAGATGCCTTGTCTGTCGCCAATGCGGAGGTTTTTTTCCCCCCAGCAGATATATTCTCAGTGTGCCCAGAGAGAGAAATATCTACCTCTATCTAGGATCAAACCCACAGCCAAAATGTTTCCTGAGTTATCTCCACTGTGTTGGAAATGTGGAAGAAGGGATGGCACATTCTACCATATTTGGTGGTCTTGTATTGAAGCCACGAAATACTGGAGAAGGATTCAAAACTGGCTAAAAGAGGTTACCGGGGCAAGTGTGGAATGGAAACCCGAGACTTTTTTATTAAGCATAAAACCAGAAAACATGAGTAAATCTATATGGCATTTGAGCCTACATATAGTTGTGGCCACAAGACTAACCTATGCGCAATTTTGGAAATCTACTAGCATACCATTGGAAGATGCCATAATTAAAAAGATTTATGAATGTGCAGAAATGGACAGAATGATGGGTTGGCTGAAGGACAAAGGAGAAATGGAACATTAGCTGGATATGCCTTTTCTGTCGCCAATGTGGAGGTTTTTTTTCCCCCAGCAGATATATTCTCAGTGTGCCCAGAGAGAGAGAGAAATATCTACCTCTACCTAGGATCGAACCCACAGCCTATTCATTGTGAGGTAAGAACTCCATCTCTAGGCCACTGCACCACTTTTGAGATACACTCTCTAATTGAGGTTTTTTTTTTTTTCCCCAAACAAGATCAGGTTACAGTCCAGGAAGATTGAAGGACGATGGTAAGATATTTACAGGAGCGAATTGCAGCCACACCATCTATTAACTTACAAAAAGTACCACAGGTTCAGAAACAATGCATGGTTAAGGTTGCAGGTCTGTAATTGACTTAATCCTCCTTGACAAAATTGATTTCTTTAAGGGGAAAAAAATACCCTTGATTTAGTCTCTGGTAGATTCTCGGCTGATGTTTTGATAAGCTCAAGGTCTGAAAGTATTTACAAAAGGTGAAGGAACTTGCCCAGGATTTATACTGACAGAAGGACAGGAGCAGAATTTCCCCTGCGCTATTATAGCAGCCTTTGAAACTGACTTTTTTTCTTTTCCCTAGTCATACTATAACATATTCACTAATCATCACAGATGGGTATTTACAGTAATCTGGCTAATCTTGATGTTCTACCAACAATAGTTAATGAATGGAGGCAAAGGACATTCCCGTCCAAGATGAAATCAGCCTGATGCAAAAGCTGTAAGGTAATCAGCGCAGATTGTCTTTGGGAGCTGTCCATGGTACCAAACCTGCCACAAAGATTAACCCATCCCTTTTTATTTCTAAGCCTAGCAGAGAAATATTTGGAAATTTAGGCAGGAGCGGGATGAATCAAAAAGGTCACAAAATATTATCCAGTCATGACAAATAAAAATAATAATAATAGAATATTTGTAAGGGTTCCGACAGATGCCCTAATTAAATCATGAGCTTCAAGCCAAGCTTCAAAAGAAATCCCATTATTTATTAGGAGCAACATGTCAGCATGTACCCAAGGGAAGCCAGCTCTGACCCCACGTAATTTATGACCCAATTATGACCCTGTTTCTCCTTCCCCCCCCCCCCCAGGGTGTGTTGTAAATCACATTCTCCAACAGAGCACTTTTGCGGGCTGTAGAGATCACGCCCCTCCGGCTGTTGCAGGTAACCTGAGATACAGCCTTGAGAAAGGTATGCATGGGATGTGCTCCTGGTTGTGGCTGTTGTGGTGCTCCATCAGTTCCTCCCTACCCCCTTCTTGCCTATGGCAACTCGAGAGAAGGCCAGGGATTCTTTGCAAGTTGACAATATCCCCATGCTACAGAGCAATTAACTTTATATTTAAATTTTTGATAGTTTAATTTAATTAATTGGCTCTATCTTTTATTGCAGTCACAGATCAGAGTTAAAGTTTTAAAGATTAAAATAAAATTAAGACAAATAAAGCAAAGCAAAGCATAATACTATATTATAGTTCGTGGTAGGGTCATCGATGGATGACTAGGATTTTTCAAACAGTCTTAACAAAATTTTGCTGTATTTGAAGAAATTATATCATACTGATCTGACAGCAACAGCTGTATATAAAAGAGATCAGAATTTTCTGGATATTTTATCAGGCAAGGAGTCATATCATGAGTTTGTGAACCCTGATAGAAGGAACAATAGCTGAGGTTTCATTGGCCCCTTGTCTACAGAGATAAAAATCTCACTCATTTTATAGATTGACTCTCTAGAACTGCTATAAGAAATTTTATTACTTGTTTTATGTTGGTGTTTATATAGGAAATATTATGGCAAATAAATCAATCTGATACACCCCGAGTGGAGAAAAAAATCTAAATAATATCTATGGGACTTCTTACTGTACAAGATATGTCAGTGGAAGAAAGTGGAATACTTTAATTTGCAATGCATTTATTTATATCAGTTAATTTATTATATATTATAACTTCTCAGTCTCTTAGAATGATAAAACAATTGATATATTTCAACTATCCAGGAACATCATGTTCACCTCTCCAGAGTTAAACCTAATGCAAGAATAACCACACCATAAATATTGTCTCACCAAAAGAGAGTTAATGAAAAAAGCATCTGTTTTAGATAATATAACTATTGAAGCATGGCATTCTATATGCAGCTAACAAATTATATTATGTTTGCTAGCCACAAATTATGCAAACAGGCATTTCAATGTACTCATAGAAATAGATATAGATAAGCTGATTTATGTAGGGTTTGTCTAAGCGATAGATGAATATCACCCAGAACCTTAAGATAAGAAAACAATAGTAAAATGGAGTTATATGTGATTATTGATGTGATTCAGTTCTTTCTAGGCATATATGTAATTTGTCAGGATAATGACAATTAGCAAGAGATGTAAATCATTACTGTAAATGATGACTATATTTGTCTTCACAACAATGGGCTCTTGCAAATCTGCATTTAGAAATAACTAAATTCTGTATCTAAAAAAGCTTTACTTCATAAACAGAGGCAGTTCAGTCTAATGGTTAAGACACCAGGCTAGAAACTGGGAGACTGTGAGTTCTAGTCCCACCTTAGCATGAAATCCAGCTGGGTGATCAAAGGTGGTATTCAGCAGGTTCTGACCAGTTCTGGAGAACCGGTAGTGGAAATTTTGAGTAGTTTGGAGAAGTGGTAGATACCACCTCTGGCTGGCCTCGCCCCCATCTAGTCTCTGCCTCTCAAGTCCCAGCTGATCGGGAGGAAATAGGGAGTTTGCAATAACCTTTCCCTGCCACACCCACCAAGCCATGCCACACCCACCAAGCCACACTCACACCCACCAAGCCACACCCACACCCACCAAGCCATGCCCACACAGCCAGTAGTAAAATGTTTTGAATCCCACCACTGTGGGTGATCTGGGGCCAGACACACTCTCTCTTAGCCCAACTCACCTCACAAGGTCGTTGTTGTGATGACAACAAGAGGATGAAAGTATTACTAGATATGTTCACAATCTTGGATTGTTTATAAAGTAATAATAATAAAAGCAGGATATGAATAAAGCAGCGAATAAATAACTAATCAGAGGGAAAGAGGAATACCAGTGTGATGCATAAAATGATCATTGAGTGCAGAGGATCAAAAGATCGATCCTTTTTCCTTCAGTTCTGGAACTGTCTCTTTGCAGGAAGAACCAAAACAACTAGAGATAGATCCAATGAAGTATTTTTTTTTATTGGTCTATAGCAGGGATCAGCAATCTTTCGGACCCCAGGGACCACTAAATTCATAATTTTAAATCCCATGAATCACTAATATGATTTGTCTAATGACCGGCTGGGAGGGCATGGCAAGGTGGACATGTGACTGGGTGGGTGTGGTGAAGTCAATGTCACTCACATTGAGGGGTACCTTGCCAGCCTCTACTTGCCACTCCTCACCTGCCCGCCCAGGCTCCTTAGGGCCCCAAGAGGAAGCAGTTGCTGCAATTAAGCAGCTACCATGAGAAGAGTTGGCAAAACAGCTGGCTCAGTTCAAATTAGATCTGACCGAGAAGGAGGCTCAGCAGAAACACTTCACTGAGGACTACAAGGATAGTCTTTCCAAGCAGAGGGAAGACCTGTGTTAGTGCAAGGCCAGGTACCGGTGCCTGGAGACTCAATGGGCTGAGATGGTCAGCCAATTCCAGGCCATGATGCAGTCCCACTGGAACAAGGTCCTCCAGCTCTTTGCCACCAGTGTTGCTTCCCTCCAGCCTTCATCCAAAGCCCCACACAAGGAGGCTGAAGCAGAGCCCAAGTTGGAATTTCTGACCCCCTCCGACCTGCACAAAAAGCTCCCAAAGTGGGAGACTCTTTGCAGCAACACAAACATTAATTGCACATATTCGGGTCAAGGACCATAGTTTGAGGACCCCTGATTTAATGCAATATAAAAAACGCAAATAATTTTCCAGTGGACCACCAAATTTTTCTCATGGACCACCAGTAGTCCACGGACCACCAGTTGGTGACCGCTGGTCTACAGTATACAAACTACAGTGGTTATATGATTCCTGCCCAAAAATAACAATAAACCCTAGGGAAAAAAATATCCAAGAAACCAAGGTTACAAGTTTTATGCCTACGGTTTGCTTTTGTTACATCCAAAGAGGAAGAAAACATTTTCAATCACTGTATGACCTCCAAATCTGAATGGCTTTGACAAAACATTGAGGATGACCTCAAAAGGCCTTTCCCCATACATTCCGTATGAATCTTGCTAAAAACCGGTTTTATAAACAATAGTATTTATTTTGTTCATATATTTCCTCCCTTCACACCATCCAGTTCACAGGCTAAAGAAGGACAAAGCTCTATTTTCCCCTTTGCTGAATCTATTCCAAGGTTGCATATATGTGATTTTACTGCAGTCCTGCTTTCACAGTAGTGCCCAAAATTATGAAAAAACCTTTTGGGAGAAGTGTATTTTTGTGGTTCGATGACTAATAACACCAATTTGTTTGGAGTAGTACCATAAAATTATATATCAATGGAAAGATAATTTAATCAAGAATTTAATGCAGTAATGTTCATGACGGATTTGCTATCAGAATAGCAGTTATAAAGAAGAAAAATGAAACACAGGAAAAAAAAGATACACAAAAATTGTATCTGACAAATGTTCTCCTCTCAGCTTCAATACATGACATCAATAACTGAATCCTACTGTGATCTGATTGGCTCATTGCCAAAACAAGATGACACCTGATTGGCTCGCTAGACACTCAGGCTCATTGGCTACAATCAAATGAAGGAAAGCTACATGATATCAACCTAAGCAAGTTGTGCTTCCTTTTTCTGGTTATTTGGCTATACATTTTCATAGCATATAGATAATTGAACAAACTTTGTTGCACTGCACAACACTCACACCATTCTTAGGGGCAACCTGCAGTTTCGGTTAGCTTACAGCTAATCCAGAAGGAACTGGCAAAGGAGGTTAAATTCCAAGCCCCCCAGAGACTTTGCGAACGTCTCTGAGGTCACTGGATCTCCTCCAACCTTTCACTGTCTCTCCAGGACAGCTTGGGTCCGAAATGAACCGTCCAATTTCCTTCGGAATAGGGGAATTTCAGGAATAGCCTGAAACTCCATCTTCTCACTGCTAAGCCCCGCCTTCTTCCATTGCACTGCATTCTTGATTAAATTATCTTTTGATGTATAATTTTATGGTACTACTCAAAAAAAGTGGTGTTATTAGCCATCAAACCTCAAAAATACACTTTTCTCAAAAGGTTTTCACAATTTTGGCCACTACTGTATAAACCATCTCCAAGCAGGGAATAAAATTTTAGTTACAATAAATGAAGCACCAGCAAATGAAATCTCCACCATGCAAAGATTCCTTTAGCAAAATTCTGGTTTTATTGCACAACTTATTGTTGTAATAACCGTGCAGTGAGCATACCAAAAGATAAACTACTCAATGGATTATTTTCTTACCTCACTCTGATAGGCCTACTTAATGGCAGCATTTTTGTCCCTCTTGTTTCACAAGACATAATTAAATAACTCAGGACATTGTGTTGTACAAGGCTTGGGATTTTATTATATCCTCACCGTATTGATCATTAGGGGAAAAATAGTGTCCACTATGTTCATTCAGGAATTATTAATCAACAGTTTTCTTCAGAAACTCTGAGCATGTATTTTTCTGGAAACTGCACCAGCCTTTGAATTAATTTTCATCAAATGTTTCTTTCTTTTTCATCAGTCCATTGAAATAGCAGAACAGATCAATAATGTGGCGAGACATGCCCCTAATGGGGCTTATCCTTGCTTTTCAAAGAATCAGAGTTGGACAAGCTAACGGCTTTAGCCTCTTTAATATCTACCTAATTTAATAGAACTAAGAAAGAATTTCCCAACAGTTAGAACAATTAATCAGTGGAACAACTTGCCTCCAGAAGTTGTGAATGCCCCAACACTAGAAGTCTTTAAGAAGATATTGGATAATCATTTGTCTGAAGTGGGGTAGGTTATCCTGCCTAAGCAGGGGGTTGGACTAGAAGACCTCTAAAGTACCTTCCAGGTCTGTTATTCTATTCTGTTCTACTCTACTCTATTCTGCTCTGCTCTGCTCTGCTCTGCTCTGCTCTATTCATCTCTACTCTAGCAGGGGATTGACTAGAAGACCTCCAAGGTCCCTTCCAACTACATTTTCTATTCTAATATTTGTTAAATTTAAGTACAATTCTCTGTAGTGTTCTGAATATATTCAGTCTTCAATCAATTACTTCGGGGAGGGGGGAGTGAACCAAACTTGGAATGCCGAAACTGGCACATTTGGGGAGAAAAAATGGAACATGGCTTATTCATCCATCTCATTTTATACACAATTAATCACAGTGACACCTTGACAAGATGAAAGGACAAAACAGACCTAGGCCTATTGGAACACACTGTGACTTATTTCCTGAAACCTTGAATGACGACAACTTAGCTAACAAAAGATGTTATGCTGATGGCTAAAGGGAATATTAATATATAAAAGTTTAAAGGTATTTCTCATTCTGTAAAACAAACACCCCCCCAGAAACCAGTGTTTAAAACAAACAAAAAACAGATTTCCAATTATTCTATTGGTTGTTGTTGTTGTTGCTATATCAGAAGCTCTATGTGCAATGATTTGCAAGTTTTACTTCTATACAGAATGTTCTTAGACCTTCCTAGTTTTCTTCCCTCCCTCCTTCCTTCCCCCCCTCTTTTTTCTTTCTTTCTTTCCTTCCTTCCTTCCTTCTTTCCTTCCTTCCTTCCTTCCTTCCTTCTTTCTTTCTTTCTTTCTTTTTTTCTTTCTTTCTTTCTTCTGTGTCACTAAATATATACACACCAATGTCTGTGCTCATGTACTGATCATCAATAAAGCTTTTTGGGAGCTTTACAATTATGAGAATAGGTGTCGAAAGATCAGACTCACATACTGAATTATGAATGAAGTCCAGATGACTCAGTAGGAAATAAATGTCAACTCCAGTTTCAGCACGTTATGTATTTAAACCTCACATTTAAAGAAAAAGGCAAAAGTCTTCAGCAAGCTAAATTCATCCAGGAACAATGAATGATGGCCAGGAGTGTTTCTAAATCTACCCGATAGCTGGTTTTCTTAAATGCAGCACAGCTAAAAAATCTACAGTGATTTCTGCATATGATTTTTGACCACAGGGTAACCAAATGTGGCTGCATTTGAAAAAATGAAAATGGGAGGAGTTCAAATAATAAAATTAAATATAAATTAAAATAATAATAAAGTAAAGTAAAATAAAATCATGATAATAATAAAAAAATAAAATAAAATTCTTGTTTTCAGATGCAAAGACTCCAGAAAGGAAAAAAAAATGGAACCACTTCAAATGCTTGTATTTGTATTGAAATTTATTGTTTGAGAAAATGAAAGCAAGATTTGATTTTACACCTACAATTACTATAACTGGATCAGATAGAAGAGAATACAAGCCACTAGTATACAAGCCACACAGAGGGCAAGCCATTAGTATATCAAAAGAAAACCCTCAGTTATTTTTGTTAGGTATAATTACTGATTGTACAGTTATAGAGACTAACCTGATTTTGTATTTAATAACCGCAGCAAGACTGCTGGTGGCGTAATACTGGAAGAAGGAAGATTTGCCTACTATTCAAGAATGGACATTAAAAGTAACAAACTTAGCAGAGATGGCTAAAATATCAGCATATCTCAAGAACCATTCCAATGAGAGATATAAACGGGAGTGGAGAATATGGATTGACTATACTCAAAATAAATATGGGACTAAGAAATTCCAGATAGCTTATGACTGAGGCAACAAGGAATGACATAATCTGTTTAGAGTTAGCCTAGCAAAGAGGAGTTAAAGCTCAAATGATAGAGGAGATTAACTTTTTACTTTTAAGTTTATTTTAGAATATTTTTGTTAAAGATTTATACCCTGTGTTGGTTCTGGGAAGTCGGGGGAGGGAAGGTTGGGAGGGGTGGGGTTTGGGTGGGGAGGGGAGGGGGAGGGAAGTAAACATTTGTAAAAGTTTTTTTTTCAAAATTTTCAATTAAAAAAAAAAGAAAGCAGACCTTACTCCTTCCCAGGGAAACATCTGCAAGAAAACACACCAAGATCAGAGAGCACCAAGGAGCACTGGGACATTTCCATCACATCTCCTTTAGGATTTGGATGGAAATGATATCAAGATGAAGAGGCCATCATGTACAGGTGGCTAGCAACAACTTGTAAGACCATTATGTGAAGCTATGCCAACAGGACCAATCCTTCAGAGCTTAGAGGAAGAGACTTCGTTTTAGACCACTGTGCCTTGAAATGCACCCAAAATGCAATCACAAAACCACAATGTGTGTGTGTGTGCTCGTGCACCTGTGTGCACATGTGTGTGTGTGTGTGTGTGTATGGCAGTAATAATTTTGAGTATGGATCATAAGTAACTGTTTTTGAATCTGAAACTGGGGCAGATGTTAAGCAAGAACCACATATATCCTGTTTTCCCCAAAATAAGACCCAACCAAAAATAAGACCTAGCATGATTTTTCAGGATGGTTGTAATATAAGCCCAAAATAAGCACCAGTTAAGATTGTCAACTAGATGGATGAATTCAGTACTGTATTTCCCTGAAAACAATATCTAAATGGAAAGTAAGCCCTAATACATCTTTTGGGACAAAAATTAATATAAGACTTATTTTGGGGAAAACATGGTGTTTGTGTCTGTGTTTGTTTGTGTGTGTGTGTGTGTGTGTGTTATTACTAAGAGAGAGATGGAAAGAAAGAAAGAAAAATAAAGAAAGAGAGAGAGAGAGAAAGAAGGAACGAAAGAGAGAGAGAGAAAAAGAGAGAGAGAGAGAATAGACTACATCTCAGTGAAGTACAGAAGATGTATCTTGTCATTTTGCTAAATAGATGCACGGCTATCGAACCATGGAAAAATAGGAATATATAACATATGAAAAGTCAAAATAAAGTTTCTTTTGATGTAAACTAGACTGCTAACGATTTTCATGAATGCCACCAAATTAGGCAAAAATATCTAGCATATACAAAAATACTAAAACTGAGTTTATTGCTGAGATTATTTATGAGTTTCTGACAATAAATGTATGCATGTATGCAGACATAAACAAGAATGTTTAAGCAGTATAAAAATTAACAGCTTGATTCTAGCATACATCACAATAAATCTGTCCTCCATGTGCTAAAGGCTGATTTTTATAGCTTACATTTTCTGTATAAATGAGGGTCAAACCTAGGTTACATTAAATATGTAGCATGCAGCTGAACCTTGAAGGAGATACTGTAGTTATAAGAGAAAAGATGTATAATAATAATAATACATGAAATATTAAGTAATCCTGAGAAAAATACAAATAGAAATGGCAATCCCATTGGTTGGAAATATTGGGAAGATTTTGAGTAGTGCAAAAGAGAGTGAAAATATTGAGGAATTAAGCTGGACAGCCAAAGATCTGAATAATTCAGAAGGGAGCAGTGAGTTCTTGGCCAAAGAATAAATCCCCATGGACCATGTTGGACCATCTTCAGAATCAACGTTGGGAGAAAGCTTGAGAATGGAATTCATCTTTGTTGGCACAGCTTGGTCTTTGTGTTATCAGTTAGCATAGCACAAAGAAAAATAAATAGCTTCAGTCCCTTCCTCTAAATCAGTTGTCTAGGGGAGTGACCTTTGCTTGAATAAATCAAATTGGATTGTAATTTTAACTTGATAAGGCTGCCAGATTGAGAACATGGATCAAGAATTGGACAGCTCATCCGAAATTTAGCAGTTCACTGGTTGGTCAGCAATTGGGACAGGTGTTCTGAGATTATGGGTTATGGATACTGTAAGTCCTCTATTTGGAATAAGTTTTAAAGTTTAATTATAACTATTTATAGATCCGTTATGTAAAGGGAGGGGGATATATTAGAGTTTTGATGTATCTTTCAGCATTCAGCCATTTTTTTAAAAAAAAATGTTTAATGTTGGGTGTATCTGGTATTTGGGGTTGGATTTTTTTATGTACACATGGCTTTCCTCTTTTTTGTTCTTAGTGTTGGATGTTTGTTAGTCTGTTTTTTTTTCCTTTTTCTGTGTTTTATTTGCTGATAAAAAATAAATAAACATGTTTGAAAAGATGGAAAAAGTTTTAAATTGCAGCCACTAAATCTTTCCTTCTCTGTATTTATCTGTGTAATCTCTCTCCTTCTCTCATATCTATCAATCTATTGTCTGTCTGTCTGTCTGTCTGTCTGCCTGCCTGCCTGCCTGCCTGCCTGCCTGCCTGCCTGCCTGCCTGCCTGCCTGCCTGCCTGCCTGCCTACCTACCTACCTACCTACCTACCTACCTACCTACCTACCTACCTACCTACCTATCTATCTATCTATCTATCTATCTATCTATCTATCTATCTATCTATCTCTATTGAGCTATCATCTATCTATCTATCTATCTATCTATCTATCTATCTATCTATCTATCTATCTATCTATCTATCTATCTATCTATCTATCTATCTATCATCTTTTCTCTGTTATCTGTTATTTATCTATCTAGCATATTTAAGAAACTAAACTAAGATGTAATATTTTTACTCTTGTTTTTATTCAGAAATAAATCTAACATTTCTGCACAATTGTAGAATTACTACCCATGTTAGGCTCCTCCTGTTCAGATGTCCTTCACATTTATTAAATAAATAATAAATAAATGTTCAAACGACGAAGGAAGTTCTCTCTCTCTCTCCATGTCACTAACTCACGTACCCATACACTTCTTCAAACACACACACACACACACACACACACACTTATATCTACACACTTCATCCACAAAACTACTTCTCCAGATTCGGTACCATCTGTCAAGGGCTAATGAGTTTCTGCATAATAGTGGCACTTCGCAACGTAGATATCTTTGGAAACATCATAAAGAGATTTCTTTTTTCAAAAGTGACAAAAAAAGGTTGGTTTCACCATCCTAAAATATCTGTAATAGAATATTAGTCTGCTATGCTGGAATCATGTTCCCAGAACTGTCATATAACAGCTCAGTTTGTGGTATTACATTCCATGCAACAGTTGGCGTTCACAGTAGCCTTGGTATTTAAAGAGTGTTAAAGTCTGTTTCCAGTGAAAAAACTTCTAGCAAGGGGAGCCAAATGGTTGTTCCCAAGAGTCAACTGAAAACTGTGGAAGATATAAGGGTCTGTTGTGTGATTTCTCAAGACGATGTACAATGTGGAACTATGTCACTCTACAACTCCCCGTGTGCAGATAATATTAATTCTTCCAAAGAAAAGAAACAAAATTGACATTTTATAACGTTCTTCATTAAAGCCACATGGTTATCACCATGGTTATTGCAAGTTTGCTAGCAAACAGATGTTATGTTACAGAGCCATAATTCTCCATGATCAGTTGGACAGGAATGAAGGTAAAGGTTCTCCTCGTGCATTTAAGAGCCAAGGTGGCGCAGTGGTTAGAGTGCAGTACTGCAGGCCACTTCAGCTGACTGCTATCTGCAGTTCGGCAGTTCAAATCTCACTGGCTCAAGGTTGACTCAGCCTTCCATCCTTCCGAGGTGGATGAAATGAGGATCCAGACTGTGGGGGCAATATGCTGACTCTGTAAACCGCTTAAAGAGCGGTTTCATAGGGTGAAAGCCCTATGAAACGGTATATAAGTCTAACTGCTATTGCTATATTGCTATATTGCTGTACTAGTCATTCCTGACTCTAGGGGGCGGTGCTCATCTCTGTTTCAAAGCTGAAGAGCCAGCGCTGTTCGAAGACTTCTCTGTGGTCATGTGGCTGGCATGACTCAGTGCCGAAGGCGCACAAAATGCTGTTACCTTCCCACCTAAGGTGGTTCCTATTTTTCTACTTGCATTTTTACGTGCTTTCGAACTGCTAGGTTGGCAGAAGTTGGGACAAGTAATGGGAGCTCACTCCATTATGTAGCGCTAGGGATTTGAATCGCCGAAATGCCGACCTTTCTGATCAAGAAGCTCAGTGTCTCAGCCACTGAGCTGCTGCATCCCTTCTGATGTTATGTTACAGGCACATAATTCTCTGTGATCAGTTGCACAGGAATATCTGTCCTCAAATGTCTGTTAAGAAAATAGGCCAATGAACAGCAATGCTAAATTCAGGTTTGTTTTTAGTGGCTTAGTTCTTCATGCTAGATTCTAAGCCATGCTTCACAAGGCACATACAATGGTGACAAGAACATAGAACAAAGCACATATTGGCATAATGAATATTCAGAATTTTTAAACTGGATAAATTAGTGGATGAGTTTAAACAAATTAATTTATATTTAAAAAGTACCATAAAATATGCCTTACTGTACTCAAAAAGTGAACTATGGGGATGAACTGATGCTTACTAATTTAGAAACAATCTCCCTCTAACATAAATTTGACTTCAGAGGAAGTTTGCTTAAAATGTTTGCTTTTATTTCCAATTCTTCTAAATTCTGCTTGCAGCCTTTAATTGGTTTGGCAATTAAAAATACAAAGTGGTTACTTCAATTCTTCATAATTTGTAGGCCCTCCTCATTTTCTATTTTTATTATATTTCATTGGAAGGACAGAATAAATAGGTATATTATTTATGAGCCATGGTGGCACAATGGTTATAGTGCAATATTAGAGTCTGACTCTGCCCACAGTTTGGAGTTTGATCCTGACTGGCTGAAGGTTGACTCAGCTTTCCATAGCAATATTAGACTTATATACCGCTTTACAGTGCTTTACAGCCTTCTCTGTAAAAGCGGCTTACCGAGTTAGCATATTGCCCCCAACAATCTGAGTCCTCATTTTACCAACCTCGGAAGGGTGGAAGGCTGAGCCAACCTTGAGCCTGGTGGGATTTGAACTGCCAAATTGCAGGCATCAGAAGTAGCCTGCAGTTCTTCACTCTAACCAATGCGCCATTGAGACTCATCCTTCTGAGATTTGTGAAATGAAGACCCAGATTGTCGGGGGCAACATGCTGATACTTGTAAATTGCTTAGAGAGGGCTGCAAAGAACTATCAAGCAGTAGCAATAGCAATAGCAGTTAGACTTATATACCGCTTCATAGGGCTTTCAGCCCTCTCTAAGCAGTTTACAGAGTCAGCATATCGCCCCCAACAATCTGGGTCCTCATTTTACCCACCTCGGAAGGATGGAAGGCTGAGTCAACCCTGAGCCGGTGAGATTTGAACAGCCGAACTGCAGAACTGCAGTCAGCTGAAGTAGCCTGCAGTGCTGCACTCTAACCACTGCGCCACCTCGGCTCTCTATATAAATCTAAATGCTATTGTTATTGCTATTGCTACATTATAGAATATAAAAGCACTAATAATTGGGCATTATTAGCCAAATGTTTTAAATCAACTCTTCAACTTTTATATGCAGCTCCCCATGCCTGACTTTGATCTTAAATTGGTAGCAATAATAGAAATGAAGGAGAAGAATTTTAAAGAGAAACATGTCTGAAAATTGTAAGGAGAAATTATGAGGGGAAAAAACCCGTAATAGCCCATTACTTGCCTTTCTTGTTGATGTTTACTGTGTTTTCCCAAAAATAAGACATGGTCTTATTTTCTTTTGGCCCCCGAAATAAGCACTTGGCCTTATTTTCAGGGAGGTCTTATTACTCTGGGCCTGAGGCAGCCGTTACCATGACAATTGGGGCACGGTGACTAGATTTATGGGTGCAGCTGTTAAGTAGGGGCTTGTGGGGTACATGGTGCATGTTCCCCCTCCCTTCCCCAGCCCTTTGGCCTTGCCTCTTCACCTCGTGTTGTTTGCGAAGCAAGCAACCAGAGGAAATGGTGAGGACCGGCTGCACATGTGTTTAAATATTTTCGAGGAGGGCTTATTTTATCATATGCATTCAAAAGCCCAATTGGGTTTATTATCCGGGGAGGTCTTATTTTAGGGAAAACAGGGGTAAACTGCTTGGGAGGAAAAGCTACATGGGACATGTAGAACTTTCTTGCAGAAAGCCACTCTTGCATGTTGATGCCCAAATCTCTATGTCTCTCCCAGTTGCTATTCTCAATTCCCCCTACTCACTTGCCATTTAAAGCTGCCACCCCAACGGTGCTTCTGGCAATGGACATATTGGCCACAAAGGTCCACTGTTGACTTTGTGGATCCCACCTCTCGACTGTATTCAAATAGCTCCAGCCATCATGACCTCCTACTGCATAAATGGGCCCTTCAAGAACAGTAACTCCTAAAAAGAAGAGGCAGAGAAAGAACGTGAGAACAGAACCAGCAACGTAAGGAAAGATTTCTAAAGGCTCAATGAGAGGTCCTCGGTGCTCTCTGAGCTTGACTGGTTTCTTGCAGATGTTTCATTACCAGGAGTGGGATTCAGCCAGTTTCGACCAGTTTGGGCGAACCGGATGCAAATTTTACATCTGGTTTGCCGAACCGGTAGTTGCAAGGACCAGCTGTCCCGGCCCACCCCACTCCTCCCCTCTCAGGAGTCTCCACAAGGCCTGTTTTTGATGCCATGTAAATGCAGGGCCCACACAGATGCTCTGGGAGGGTGAAAAATGGGCCTCCTGGAAGTCCCCAAAACGGGCCCATTTCTGGCCTCTGGAAGGCCTCCGGAGCCTGGGGGAGGCTGTTTTCATTCTCCCAGAGGCTCGAGGAAAGCCTCCGGATCCCAGGAGGGTGAAAAATGGGCCTCCCGGAAGTTCCAGAAGGCCAGACAAGAGCTGGTTTCTGGCCTATGGAGGGCCTCTGGAGTTCAGGGGAGGCTGTTTTCGCCCTTCTGGAGACTCGAGGAAAACCTCCAGAGTCTGGGGAGGGTGAAAACAGCCCCTGAGGTGGTGTAGGAGGCTAAGTAAAGCCACGCCCACCATGGCCACGTCCACTCAGCAACCAGACAGAGAACCAGTTGCTAAATTTTTTGAATCCCACCCTTGTATTATTACCCAAATGAGGTAAAATCATGAAGGCTAATGAGAAATGCAAAATATATCATGGGCCAATGTAGGGAGGCATGAAGTACTGACCAGGTCATACTAACATGGAGATCCTAATGAAGAGGCGTCTTAATTCCACAGACTGCTTAGGTAGCTTAGAATGTTAGGCTAGGGATGGGGAATCGTTCTCTTTGGTGGGGGTGATTTTCTTTTTATTAATGCAGATGTTCATTTTCCTTCGGGGAGCTATGGAAACATGGCAGTGATGTAGCATGATGGGTGAAAGGAATATAGGGGTTTTTACTCCAGTAATCACAATTGACTTTAGGAGATGCTGTTCATCCTTGATTCCAGACCACTGAGACACAGCTGTCTGAACACATTTCTGTGGTCATGTGCTCAGCATGACATCACGTCGCAGCAAAAGGCGTACAGCAAAACATAGAACACTGTGATCTTCCCATCAAAATGGTACCTATTATTTTCTAATTGCATTTACATGCTTCCTAATTGCTAAGTGGGCAGGAGTTGAGGCAGATGACAGGAGCTCACTCTATCACATGGTAGTAGGATTTGAACCACCAGAGTACAGACCTTCTCCAGCATCAGTGGTGGTTTGCAGGCGTCATGCCCCAGTATGGGTGTACCGGAGCCTGCCCAGAGCACTAGGTGTCTTTCTGGTACGGTGCGCTGGAGGGCCCATCTGCATGCCCGAGCTCCTTACCTGTCTTTTAAGGCTTCTGCGCTTCCGTGCAGAGCACCTGGAGCATCGCAGAGGCTCACGGAGGAGCTAAGATGCATGCCCGCACTGCCCGCGTGTGTGCACGTCCATGTGGACACCACCAGGCCTGTTCCAACTGTACCAGTTGGAACGGGATCCGGAACCCACCATCCAGCATCTTTTAAACCACTGACCTGCCCTGCCTTTAACATAATAGGGGACAGGGTAAATACTCTGAATGGGGATAGGATTCATTTCACTTTCATTTACACTTTGTTGCTTCTCCCTTTTTTTTTAAAAAAAAAATGAGTTAGTTTGCAGAAGTTTGGTGTACCCAACATGTGCAATTTTCACTATTTTTTTTTAAAAAAGAAAAGTGATTCTGAAAATACCAATTTGAACTTAATTTTGGCTCAGCAATCTGGAGATGCTGCCAAGGTCACAAATCAGGGCTGGCAAAACTACGCAGTCCTGCTGGTGAAAAGATTGCCCACAGAGATTCATGAAAAATATCTCAGGTTGGGGGGTGGTTTTATTGGGATATTTTTGTATACTCTAGATACCTTGTTTGCTACTTATTTTTATTAATGGTTTGCTTTTTAAATGGTTTGCTTTTTAAAATTTGATAGAGACCCCAGGGAAGGCTTAATGTGCATGAAGCAGATCTCCTTATTCCCAAGACTGAGATAGTTGACCCTACATTTTGGAGCTTGAGTTAGATATATTTTCTCATCCTTCCTGAAAGTTCTCCAGGATGCCTATAATACCTTTTTCCAAGTGCAGAACAGCTCCAATATTCCTTATATGCCAAGGCTCTATACTAGGGAATGAATCTTGCTGATCTTTTCCTTCTAAGGATTTGAAATTTTTGAAAGAAGGCCTTCCAACAACCCAGAGTTTTAAAGAAGGAAGAAGTTAAATGTTAAATCTTCCCTTCCTGAAATTTTGCCATCAAGCCAGCAATGGGGCAAGAAGGATGGGTGGAAGGGAAGGGAGTGATAATGTTGTGTAGTCCCAACTGGAGCACAAAGCTGGACTGTTTTCTTCTGCTGGGCATTTCCAACATCTGGATATGAACATAGAAAATGCATTCAACTCTCTTGGCTCCTAACATTGGGATGGTTTATCCTGCTTTTCCAAGCCACCAAACTCAAGCTCAATGGAATAGCTGTAAAGCTGGATGGCATCTCCCATGCAGCTCCTCTGCCACTGTAGACCACCTGTCCACGAAATGACAGCTTTTCATCCTTCGCTATTGCTCACACAGGGACCATGAGATCTGTAGACAAAATGAATCCTGAAACTATATGGCTTATTTTCAGACTTCAGATCCCTTTAATCATCTTAAGGAATTGTAAGCTGTTAATGGAACACATCGTTTTAAGCGGCTCTTATATCTCGTCGAGATAACTGAAAATGGATACTTCTCAGGCAGAACAGAATGGATAAAAGAGATAACTACTCCAAACGTACCTAAAGCTAAAATATTTTTTTCCCTCCAGTGACTATTTAACTTCCTTCTTTTAAGCTCCATTTAATTCAAGCAACATCTCTTTCTCTCCCCCCCCTCTCTCTTTTTCATCTCTCTCTTTCTTTCATGCATCCCTACATCTAGCCATCTTCTGTCTTCTATCCTCTATCCATCTATAAAGGTAAAGGTTTCCCTTGCACATATGTGCTAGTTGTACCCGATTCTAGGGGGCGGTGCTCATCTCCATTTCAAAGCCAAAGAGCCAGCACTGTCCGAAGATGTCTCCATGGTCATGTAGCCAACATGACCTAGATTCCAAAGGTGCACAGAACGCAGTTACCTTCCCATCAAAGGTGGTTCCTGTTTTTCTACTTGCATTTTTACGTGCTTTCAAACTGCTAGGTTGGCAGAAGCTGGGGCAAGTAACGGGAGCTCACCCCATTATGCGACACTAGGGATTCGAACCGCTGAACTGCCAACCTGTCAGCCTCTGCTTTGCTGCTGCTTCGGCTGCCATTGAAACGGGGAGGGGGGGCATGGTATTTGGGAGGGGAATACTAATTGTGCTGGAGGAAGAATCTGGAGTTTCTGCTGTCTGTCTTACTGCGCATGCGGAGGAGGTTTCCCGCCAAGGCCAACGGCACCGACATTCCATCTGGGTGATGCCTTTCGAAGTTATCTCACACCTGACACTTGGGAGAATTATGATTGGACTGTAACTGGGATGCCAAGGGGTGGGGAATGGGTTATTCTATATATCATTTGCTTTCGTGCCTAAATAATCAGTCTTCGCTTTGCTACGCTTCTAATCATTTATAATTAGTAAAAGTACACTTGATTTCTATCAATGGAGTCTCGTGGTTTTCTTTCCTAATTATTCAATGGAGGAGTGCTGACACAACCTTTTGATTGACAAGCTCAGCATCTAAGCCCCTGAGCCACCACGTCCCTCCATCTATACTTCCTTCTTTAACCATGAGGCACAGAGCTTTCTCTGGTTGGCTTTCTGACAATAGAGCAGACTTTCTACTAGGTGTGAAGAAGTCTTTGGATAATACAAGACTAGACTTCAACTTGCAACCATGGCTGGGACTGGAATTTCAGTTGCTAAATTAAAAACATGAAAAAATATTTCCGTTTTTGGCATATCCCTGTACGTTTTAGATACCTAAAGCAGAGTTATTAAGAAACTCATTGCATGACTGGGTCCGGTTTTTACAATCATTTTTTTACCATGGGCGTTAAGTGAATCACATGGTTCAACCCATTGACTTTGCTAATCGGAAGCTGCAAATCAGGATCACGTGACCACAGGATGCTGCAACCATTGTGAAAGCCAGCTGGTTGCTAAGATTCAAATTGTGACCATGCGACCATGGGAGTGATACGATGTGTTGCAAGTTCAAGGATAAGTTAAAAGTCTTTTTTTTTCGGGCGCTGTCGTAACTGTTGTTAAACAATTGGTCATAAATGGAGAACAGCACTTAGACAGCTTCCATGATAAGATGGTGTCAGAATTAATTGAACTGTCTTGTGTCCAGGAAGAAAAAAATATTGTTTGTTACCAACTTAATTCTTCCAATGTATGCACATAGATCCAATACTAGGCCCAATAAACAAACAGTGGGAATCTATTTGATGCTTTTTACAGTCTGGATGTGCAGAGAATATAATATAAACACCACAAAGGCCCTTTTGTTGAAAGGAAATAATAAACAGGGGGATTGTGTTTATTTCTTTAGCCGAGGAGTCTCATTATAGGAGAATCTCCAAAATCTTACTTTCCATCAGTTCTTTTGTATCCATATTTTTAAAGGGTTGCATTTGTATTACTAGCATGTATAAAGGAATATTTGATTTTTGGTGTCCTGTTTAACTTAAAAGAAATGAATCTCAGGTAAAAATGTAAATGTGTTTTGCTGGTCAATATAAATGCATTAGAACTACTGGTAGATTATTTATCTTCTCTCTGTCTCTCTCTGCCCCTCTGTTTTTCTCTCTGTCTGTCTCTCTGTCTCTGTCTCTCTCTGTCTCTTTCTAACTCTCTGTCTCTATCTACCCCCCCCTCTCTCTCTCTCTCTCTCTCTCTCTCTCTCTCACACACACACACACACACACACACACACACACACACACATGAAAAGTTCATTAATTGTACCTGAATGTATCTGAGAATTGGCAAAAGCAGTATTTTTTTTAAATAAATATGGGACCATCGGGGCACTGAAAATAAATTGAAAAAGTACCGCTGTTACTTAGAAAGTAATAAAACTGTGGAAGGTGTACATAAAAATCATAAACTCTTTCAAATATACTATCCATTTTTTTACACATCCTTGGAGCTGATCAATTGGACATTTAGCTTTACTGCTCTGTTTTTATATAAGATATAAAATCTAGAAATTGAAGGGAGTATTTAGGAACGTGTGCCTATAATCTCTGACAAAGTGTTCCAGGGGGCCCGGCAAGAGATGTCTCCTCCTGCAAATCTCTGCTTTTGAATGGAGAGATACCAAGGGCGATCTTTTGAATGCCACACTTTGGTGGTTATTATCTCTTTGATATAAAGATTTCGCATGGTTAGAGCTAAGAGAGAGAAGGTGTTATATATGTTTAGTCAACAGAATCCAAAACTACTTCTGAAAATATTGCAGTGGCACACTATTTAAATATTACTGTTTAACTGTTAACTGTAAACTAAACTATTTAGTTTATTCAGAGATCAATGTCAAATTAAATGCAACCTTTAAAAGTCATTTAATTGAGGGGTGCTTGGTGCTCTCTGAGCTTGTTTTCTTGCAGACATTTCCTTACTTAAACTAAGAGCAACTAAAACATGTCAAGAGTGGTTGCAGGATTTGAGTTTTACTAGTCTAGAGAAAAGAAGGACTGGGGAGGGGGGACATAATAGCATATTCCACTACTTGAGAAGCTGCCACAAAGAGAAGGCGGTCAATTTATTTTCCAAAGCACCAGAGGACAGGACAAGAAACAATGGATTAAATCTTGTTGTGGCCCAGCAGGAGCCGTTGGAGCTGCCACCAGACTCCGACAGCGAGGGGCCCTATGAGTCGGCTCTGGAAGATGTGGAGGACCCTGGACAAGGTTCCAACTCCAAGCAGGGCACAGAGAGACTGGTTGGCCACCAGGAGGCTCCTGAGCCTTGGGCCAGTGGGGAGGAGACAAGGGAGAGTGATCCAGAAGCCAGTAGTGAGTTGTCCTTATCAAGATTCTAATGGTTTTGCTTCAAAGCAATAAAACAAAAATCAGATCTACCATGTGACTATAAATTTCTTCAACAGAATGTAAGCTTTTCAGTGCAGAAAAATGTCCATCAAGTCCATTAGGGAGTTGACGTTTGCTTCTTTATGGTTCAATTTGTAGCATAAAATAATTCCTTTCATTCCAGCCTTAAAATTTAACATGACGTAAATCTCAACGATGTGACCAAATCAAGTTCTAACTCCTAAAAGAACAAATTGTGCTTGCACATCTCAGGAGATACTGTATATAGAGCTAAAAGTAAAGGTTTCCCTTGCACATGTGTGCTAGTTGTTCCCAAATCTAAGGGGCAGTATTCATCTCTGTTTCAAAGCCAAAGAGCCAGTGCTGTCCGAAGACATTTCTGTGGTCATGTGGCCAGCATGATTAAAAGCCAAAGGTACACAGCACACCTTCCCACCAAAGGTGGGTCCTATTTTTCTACTTGCATTTTTACATGTTTTCGAACTGCTAGGTTGGCAGAAGCTGGGACAAGTAACGGGAGCTCACTCCATTATGCAGTGCTAGGGATTCGAACCACTGAACTGCTGGCTTTTCTGATCGACAAGCTCAGCATCTTAGCCACTGAGCCACTGCATCCCACAAGGATGTATATGAACAGTCAAAATTCTGGTGAAGGCAAATTTGTAATTCTAAAACATGAACTTTTAGTAGCACTTCCAATAAATTCACAAGCTTTATTCTTTCCCCATATAAAAATAAAAGGCTGCACTTCTTCTTTCATCATTTTAATTAATTCAGAATTTTGAATCCTCCACTATGGAAAGGCATGTTTCGATCAATGTAAGCAGAGGGATTGATGTTAACAAGAAAACCTATTAAGCATTTAACAGTTTACCTAATTTGCAGAAACGTGTGTGGAAATGTTCCATTATACAGGATTAACAATAACATTATTTTTGATTTGGATGTGTGATTTCAACAAAGAAAAAAAGTTAGAAAAATGGCCAGTTTAGGATCTTGCCTTAATAATTCCATTAGCAAAGTAGCATTTGTTCGTTCGTTCATTCATTCATTCATTCATTCATTCATTCATTCATTCATTCATTCTCGGTATAAATCCCTAACTCACAATTAAATATTAAAGGAAAAAGTAAAGGTTCCCCTTGCACATATGTGCTAGTCATTCCTGACTCTAGAGGGTGGTGCTTATCTCCATTTCAAAGCTGAAGAGCCAGCACTGTCTGAAGACGATTCCGTGGTCATGTGGCCGGCATGACAAAACGCTGAAGGTGCAGGGAACGCTGTTACCTTCCCACCAAAGGTGGTCCCTATTTTTCTGCTTGCATTTTTTACATGCTTTTGAATTGCTAGGTTGGCAGAAGCTGAGATAAGTAATGGGAGCTCACTCCATAAAGTGGTGCCAAGGATTCAAACCACCGAACTGCTGACCTTTCTGATTGACAAGCTCAGTGTCTTAGCAACTGAGCCACTACATCACTTAAATTAAATATTAACTACTAATAAATATATTTTGTAACTCATCCAGGGTCTCCTGGAGTAACAGGAGCAGCAATAATGTATGTCTATTTCAGTAAATGTCCTTGGTAACACTACAGTTCTGTAAATATCAGATGAAAACTAGGTTCTGTTAGGTTAAGTGGGGCTCAAATTCATACAAGTGAAGTTGGATTGAATCCTCACTTAAGATACAACACTTACGCAGTGCAACACTTATATAGCACGCTTCGCTCTGCAATAACAGGTGACAAATACCATCAGACAACCTTTGAACTATCCTCCTATTAGAAGATATCCCTGTCTCCTTAGTGAAAATAAAAAACCCCTTAGAATATGTCTTCTTGAAGTCTAGATTTTACAAGAAGTGAAATCCTTAATGGACAGACTATTGAGTCATTCATACCAATGTTATTTGGATTTTTTCCTAAAATATAAGCATCTTGAAATCACCAATACAAGAACTAAATTCTGTTCCCAAGCAATAAGGCTACCTTATCTCAGATCCAGCATACAGACTAGGTTCTTTACTAAATTCCGGGTTCCGTCCACCAGCCAATGCCATCTGGCTACCACCCGGGGGAGGGCCTTCTCTGTGGCAGCTACGGCCCTTTGGAACGAACTCTCCGCAGAGATTCGGACCCTCACCTCTCTCCAGGCCTTCCGGAAAGCTGTTAAAACCTGGCTGTGCCGGCAGGCCTGGGGTTGATGAGTTCCCCTCCCCTCTCGACTTGTGTGGCTGTGTGACTCTTGGTTATTTTAATCACTTGTATTGTGTTCTATGTTTCCTTTCCCCCTTTGAGTTGTTCGCCGCCCTGAGTCCCTCCCGGAAAAGGGCGGCATACAAATAAAATTAATCCTAATCCTAATCCTAAATTGACAAATTTTATTGCATTTTAAAATTGCATTACCATATTTTTCAGTGTATAAGATGCACTCCCCCCCCCCAAAAAAAGGTGGGTGGAAATGTCTGTGCATCTTATACAGTGAATGTTGCTGAAGCCCTGCCCACCTGCCGGCCACCACCCTTCATCCCTCTGCCTCCCACCAATTTGCCTCCTTGCAGCAAACAGCCTGGTCAGCTTCAGCACAGCCTGATTTAGCATGAGCAGCTGATTGGTGATTGGATCTGCCTCCCAGAATACCACCTATCAGCTGTTCCAGGATGCAGGGATTACTACCATCCGTCGCTGACCATTGCTGCTGCTGCCTATTGCCGCCTCTGTGTGCCCCATTTTTGGCCTCCACATGTCACATTTTCAGCCTCCATGCACCCCATTTTTGGCCTGTTCCAGATGGCAGGGAGCCTCGTTGTCGCCGCCTATCCCCAACACCTGGAATGGGCTGAAAATGGGACGTCTGGAGGCCAAAAATGAGACATATGGAGGTGGCGATGGGTGGCACTGATGGTGCCAATGGGTGGCAGTAATCCTCGCAGCCTGGAACAGCTGATCAGTGGTATTCCAGAAGGCAGAGCCAACCACCAATCAGCTGCTCGTGCTAAATCAGGCTGTGCTGAAGCTTACCAGACTGTTTACTGTTTGCTGCAAGGAGGCAAATTGCTGGGAGGCAGAGGCAGATTTTTTTCTTGTTTTCCTCCCCAAAAAGCTAGGTGCATC
The DNA here is from genome assembly GCF_051295495.1 of Thamnophis sirtalis. NCBI lineage: Eukaryota > Metazoa > Chordata > Lepidosauria > Squamata > Natricidae > Thamnophis > Thamnophis sirtalis. The sequence continues at coordinate 10,631,807 of NW_028261392.1, forward strand.
TTATAGTACAGAGCATCTTATAGTCCGAAAAAACAATATGTTGTTTAAAATTTTCTGATTGACCTTAAATAATAAATATTTGCTGCTATGTTTCTGTATTCATTCTAACCTCCAGTCTAAAGACTCCCTTAACAAATAGTTTTAAATTATTGTCATGAAAAGTTGGAAAATATTTTCCTGTCTCTAGATATAAAACAATGGAAACCTTCTCTTTATTCTTTTTTTAAAGTACCTATATCATATTTATCGTCTGGGGCTACACACCCAAATCCAAAACCCAATTTTCTCTATCATATATATTCTTATGTTCTAGCTGGTACAAAACAATTGGTCTCATGAAATAACTAAAATACACATTTTAGTGAGGTTCCTTTATTTTTTCTTGGTTAAAGTTCACAATCTGTAATAGTTGAGTCAGCGTAATGAACAAGGATTATGTTCACGCTTCTGTTGGAGAACACTGCTGAACTTTAAAGAAATTGCTGATGAAAATAGGAAAGATTAGACTTTGTACCACTGCCCTGTAATTTAATCCACTGAAAACATTGGCAGACCCCTTGTTAAATTGTTCTGAATAATGAACAAAAGAATATAAAGAAAAGAAATAAGAATGCTGGTAATGAAAATTACACCTTGGTTTAAAATGCAATGAAAATCCATCTGCCATAATGCAAAGGTTATCCATTGCTGTTTTCATTGAAGTAGACTTACAATGGGAAGAAATTGATGAGATAGACAAAGAATTTTGTTCCACGGTTATTCTGGAAGACTTCAATCAGCTCAAACTCTCTACCAAAAGTAGGTTAAACTCATAGGACTGATGAGAAAATGGTGCAAAACTATTAATACTATGTGTTTTAAAATTGTATTTATCAAAAAGTACCGCACAATGAATTGGTTACAGTCCCAAACAATTGTCGCTCTAGGATGCCGCACTTGCTCTTCTTAATGGGCCAGGCATTCCAGAGTTATATTTTTAACCATTTCATTGCATACATGATGTACAATGACAATAAAGGCTATACTATATTATGTATAGTCCTTCAGTTCATCTAGCAAAACCTTTCAAATCTGAACCACAAGAAAACAGCTGTCATGCATTCAAACTGAGCTGTCTTGTTTACGTCTGAAAAGTTTTGAGCTTGAAAAAATCTCTCCTTGGCATCTGAAGCATTGTGTTTCAAACACAAAGTGATTCCAACATCATCAAAACAGCATGTTCCAAGTTCAGGGCAGAGCATTTCAAATTTTTAAACATTTGCTCTGTCTCTCCAACCAGGCAATCTCTCTGCTTAGAAGATCTCTAGCATCTATGTAAATCACAAAGCGACCATCTGTTGTTATTACCTTGAAGTTCTTCTTATTAAGGACACATCAAGCTCCCTACATTTATCCTGGCTCATCAGTTTTGACATCTACTACGTGACAAAAGTAAAGTGTCATCCATAGAGAAGCAACTATTGTTGTGCTCTACTGAAGCAAAAATCTATTCTCATTTAAGAATGTAATCTAGAAAAAATCTAAGAAGAATAATCCTGCTACCACCCTCTTTTTAGTTCTAATGTTACCTACTTTTAAGGAAAAGATACAAATGCATTGTAATACAGAAGGGATAAAAACTTGGGAGAGGAAGCTGAAGGTTTAATGACTTTTAAACATTACTTTGTGTTATAAAGGCAGGAGCTACATTTTTTGGGGGGTGGGATAAGGCGTTATGATAAAATACTGATCAAATCTCGATGAAAAACAATTTTGTCTTCAATTTCTTTCTCTTTTAGCTTACCACGTCATTAAAAATAGAGGATTTTTGTGGTTGTTTTATGCTTTAAAATCAGTGTTAATTGCTTAGTTCTCAGGTTAGAAAAATGTTAGAATGACTACCTTCCAAATATTCTTTGAAACACCTAACGGCCGATCTGAAGAACCAAAACGGAAAAACTTGCTATGGCCAACTTGCCATGGCCAACTCATTACAGCCAAGTTGCCATGGAACAACTCACCATGGCCAACTCACCATGGGATAATTCTGTCCAGGACAAGTCAACAAATAGAAAAGTTAAATTAATTTCAACAGAAACACGGTCAATAATAGTTTATTTTAAAAAATCAATCCAGAACTACAAGAGTTAAAATATTGTTTGACAAACATGTGTCACCAGTAATAAATGTAGCTGAATGAAACAATTCATACAGCACTGAATTGTCTAGCAGCAAGTTGTTCTGTGAGAAATTGGCTGTAGTAAGTAGTCCTGTGATGAGTTGGCCATTGCAAGTTGTCCTAGAAGAACAGATCACAATTTATCTATAAGATCATCAGCCTATTCCCGTGATGGTGAGCCTATGACACATGTGCCTCAAGTGTCACGCGGAACCCTCTCTGAGGGCACACAAGCCATCACTCAGCTCCACCATGCATGCGCTCATACCACCCATCGGCCAGCTGATTTTCATGTGTCTGCCAGGAGACACATCCACATGTGCGGGGGAAGCATGGGGGGTGCAACACCCCTTCTTTGTGCTCCATTTTTGGAGCTTTGGGAAGGCTGTTTTTGCCCTCCTGGAGGCTTGAAGAAAAGCTCGGGAGCCTGGGGAGGGTGAAAAATGACCCTCCCTGAAGTTCTGGAAGTTTCCAGCTTCTGGAGGCCCTCTGGAGGAGACTGTTTTCACCCTCCTGGAAGCTCGAGAAAGCCTCTGGATCCTGGGGAGGGCAAAAGCACACACACAGAAACATTGACGTGGTTCAGGAGGCTGAGTAGGCCACATGGGGGGGGGTTCACATGTGCATGCACAGGGAACGGGGCACACTGCATTGTGGGCACACATGCGATAGTGTGCACAAAAAATTTCTGCACGCGAGGACCATAAGGTTAGCTATCACTGGCCTATCCTAAGCACTATTAACCTTCAGAAAACGAAGCAGAAGCTCACTTCAAACATGTTCTGTTATGAAAAACAGTGGAACTCCTTGCAATTTTGAAGACTGAAATGATGATGTTTCTATATGAGTGCGTTCAGTCACTAAATTATAACTACAAGTACATTTCTTGGGAGAAAAATACGATGTGTTTGTTGCTAGCAGAAAATGAAAGAAATGTATTCTGAAGTGTATTTACAAATCATATGATATGTTATAGGGTGGTGCAGTGGTTAGAGGGCAGTACTGCAGTCTACTTCTGCTGACTGCTGGCTGCCTGAAATTTGGCAGTTCGAATCTCACCAGGCTCTAGGTTGACTCAGCCTTCCATCTTTCAGAGGTGGGTAAAAGGAGACCCACTGTAAACCGCTTAGAGAGGGCTGTAAAGCACTGTGAAGCGGTATATAAGTCTAAGCGCTATTGCTACTGCTATTCTAGAATCATAATAAAGTACAGATTTTCAATCTCTCTTTGTGTCCTGTTGATATTGCATGTGTAGGACCCACCAGTGGTGGGTTCCTACCAGTTCAGTCCGGTTCAGCTGAACCAGTATTAGCTTGGCAGACTGAGTCGCTGGAAACGGCAGCTACCCAGGCCTGCCATGCCCCCGAACCGGTTATCCCAGTGGCAGCATAGGTGCCACTATCTTGTTTTCGGCTTCTATGCATGCACAGAGCAATTTTCATTGTACTGCACATGCGCGCGCAACACACATCAAGAGCGAGTGCACGCGGGGCATGTCCCTGAGCTGCAGGGACCAACCACTGCTTACCACTATGAATAAAGTAATGTTACGTTTACTCAATTTACTCTTAACTTACATTTGCTCTAAGTTACATTAGATATGAAAGCTGCCCTACAGAGCCGAGGTGGCGCAGTGGTTAAATGCAGCACTGCAGGCTACTTCAGCTGACTGCAGTTCTGCAGTTCGGCTGTCCAAATCTCACCGGCTCAGGGTTGACTCAGCCTTCCATCCTTCCGAGGTGGGTAAAATGAGGACCTGGATTGTTGTTGGGGGCAATATGCTGACTCTGTAAACCGCTTAGAGAGGGCTGAAAGCCCTATGAAGCAGTATATAAGTCTAACTGCTATTGCTATTGCCCTAAGTTTCGACGTTTTTTTGTTGATGGATCAGTTTAAGCCTAGAGAATTATTTTCATTTTTTGGCGCTGGCTTGCATCCAGCTGACTTGCGCCTGTTGACACGAAACCACCCGCTTTATCTTGTGATCAATTTTTGCTTAATGGCATTTGAGACGGACATCTTTCATAAAGGGAACTCTTACCTAAGCCATGTCTGTGAGTAGACATTGGAGGCAAGACTGTCCACGCTTTTGTCTTTGGATTATAACATTCGACTGTGTTTAATGTCTTTAAGCCATCTCGCCCTCCAATAACAAAGAGCTTGTCATCAATAACAGCCACACCAAACTGTAGCCTTCTTCCATTCATGACTCCAGCCTGGATCCATATATTGGTTCTAAGATCGTACTTCTCAATGGTTGTAGCACCTGCTGAGAAACATCAATAATGAAATTAGTGAGAGCACAGAAGGACTTGCATGATTTATAGCATATATAAAGTAAAGGTAAAGGTTCCCTTCGCACATCTGTGCTTGTCGTTCCCGACTCCAGGGGGCGGTACTCATCTCCATTTCATAGCCAAAGAGCCAGCGCTGTCCGAAGACATCTCAATGGTCATGTAGCCGACATGACTAGATGCCAAAGGTGCACGGAACGCAGTTACTTTCCCACCAAAGGTGGTTCCTATTTTTCTATTTCCATTTATACTGCTTGGTTGGCAGAAGGTGGCACAAGTAACGGGAGCTCACTGTGTTATGCAATGCTAGGGATTCAAACTGCTGAACTGCCGACCTTTCTGATCCACAAACTCAGCGTCTTAGCCCACTGAGCCACCACGTCCCTATATCTAAGCTTCCTGTGGGCAGGACCTGGCCCGTGGGCCTTGAGTTTAACATCCCTGGTTTAATAGAGCCGAGGTCGCGCAGTGGTTAGGGTGCAGTACTGCAGGCCACTTCAGCTGATTGTTATCTGCAGTTCAACGGTTCTAATCTCACCGGTTCAAGGTTGACTCAGCCTTCCATCCTTCTGAGGTGGGTGAAATGAGAACCCAGACTGTGGGGGCGATATGACTCTGTAAACCGCTTAGAGAGGGCTAAAAGCCCTATGAAGCGGTATATAAGTCTAACTGCTATTGCTATTGCTAATACAATGTGTGCAATCAACCTCTGAAGGGTGACCACTAAAGCAACTTCCAGTGTACTATTATAATTTTCTGTCCCCAGTAGGGACGTACTTGATTTCCCTTGTTGTTCTGTAATCAGATTACATTATTCCATATGTCAGGAAAAAACCCCAATCTTATCTATTATTATTTTTACCATGTTTGAACTACTTTAAATACAACATCACTACATATTTTTACAACCCCTGGTATGCTCAAATATGGGAGGAAGATCACTACTTCCATTATCTGTCCTTCGGCTCGTCACAAGAGACCATCCAGGCAGAAACCCAATATTTTTACTGTTGCCTTTTTGTTACATTTTGTTGTATTTGTGCTGATAAATAAATAAAGAGAGACTAGTATAGATCTATTTCAAGCTATTTAGCTCTCATCAGCTAGCCATACTCTTACTGGGATTCAATCTAATATATATATTAGATTTTTTTACAACCCCTGGTATGCCCCAATTATGGGAGGAAGCTAACTGCTTCCATCATCTGTCTATCGGCTCATCACAAGAGTCCATCACGACAGAAACCCAATATTTTTACTGTTGCCTTTGTTATATTTGTGTTTTTTTATTTGTGCTGATAAATAAATAAGTATAGTTATTTATAGTTAACTATAGACTAGTATAGATCTATTTCAAGCTATTTAGCTCTCATCAGCTAGCCATACCCTTACTGGGATTTGAACCTGGGCTATATTACATCCTAGGCAAACTTCTTAGCCATTAGGCCACAGGCTCTTATCCGTTATCAGCGAAGCCAGGGTGAAAGGTATCTATTATATTTTTTTTACAACCCCAGGTATGCCCCAATTAAACACAAATATAACAAAGGCAACAGTAAAAATATTGGGTTTCTGTCGTGATGGACTCTTGTGATGAGCCGATAGACAGATGATGGAAGCAGTTAGCTTTCTCCCATAATTAGGGCATACCAGGGGTTGTAAAAAAATCTTTTATATATATGTGTATATATCTATACATATATACATATATACATATATACATATATACATATATACATATATACATATATACATATATACATATATACATATATACATATATACATATATACATATATACATATATACATATATACATATATACATATATACATATATACATATATACATATATACATATATACATATATACATATATACATATATACATATATACATATATACATATATACATATATACATATATACATATATACATATATACATATATACATATATACATATATACATATATACATATATACATATATACATATATACATATATACATATATACATATATACATATATACACACATACATACATACACACACACACACACACATATATATACATACATATATATACACTGTACATAAGTAAAAGCCTTCTGTAAAAGTAAACACCCTCCCCGTCATTTATCAGCAAACCCATTCATTCGACACATTTCTTTCTGTTGTAGTTAAAACAAAAGCCCAGCCATCTTGGCAAATGCCCAGATCCTTGAATCCAGTTATTAAGACAGAGTGTATCGGTGTAGTTCTCACAGTTCCTAAGCAGCCGTTTCAGGTTTTACTTCCCTATTATTTTGGCAGCTTATCATACAGTAAGCCCAGGGGAACAAATTAATTATTTTAAAATTCAGATGAGAGAATTCACACCTCATTAAAGCTCTTGGTTACTAGATATTGTGTGCGTTTGGGTTGGAATTTCTCCCACTGCGGGTGGGATCCACATATGGCAAGGCTTAGATTTAAGGATTTTCCTGTATTTTCCATCAGGTTCTAGATGTTTCTGTCTTCCGTAGTGTTTCTTATTGGTACGATGCGGAAGGAGAACTATGCCAAATCCAACTTCTTTTCAATGTAGGAATCCAAGTTAAGGCATCCTGGATAGAACCTTCAACAACCTACCAAAGAGGGGTGATCTGCCAATCTGAGTTAATGATTATTAATGTTAATAATTAATCAATTGAACAACTTGCTTCCAGAAGTTGTGAATGCTCCAACACTGGACTTTTTAAAGAAGATGTTGGATATCCACTTGTCTGAAGTGGTGTAGGGTTTCCTGCCTAAGCAGGGGGTTGGACTAGAAGACCTTCAAGGTCCCTTCCAACTCTGTTATTCTATTCTATTCTATTCTATACCCCCCCATTGAACTGGTGTTATTCTTAGAATAGAAGATTGTAGGAAGTGGTCCATGCAAATATACAGCCTAAACCAACATAATACAAAGCAATGCAGTTCTGTTTTGTTTTTATAAAACTTTTCTAAATGAGAAGGCTTCAAAATCAGAGAGAAAAAAAGGTTGTTATTGTTATTGTTTACCATTAAATATTTTTAATTTATTTCTCCACAGTTATGCTGTTTCCGTAAAGCAGTGTTTCAAAATAAAGGTTTTATAGACATGAAATAGCTACTCTCCTAATCAAAAAACCAAACAAAAGACCCATTAAACTCAGTTGAAATGAAAGTGTTTAATAATAAAAGTCCTTGTGTAATTTGAATTCTATTTGAATCTCAGTGTAACAGAATAATTATAATTAATGCAACCGTAGATATTAAATTTTCTTCTAATTTGCTCCTTAGTACAAGAAATATGAGCTAATGCCTACATTCAATTATATTTAAATGGTTTTTTTCCCCCATAGCTGTTAATTCTGAACAACAACTTATACAAATGCATTAACCCTCTAATTATCATGAGTTACATCCAAAGTCTTCCCATCGTATTACCAAGCACATTGCTTGAAAATATCATAGAGCTTTTGGCTGTTTGGATGGTGGAATTCCAAAGCAAAACTGATACGTTGTAGTTGTAACTTGGCTAATGCGTTTAAAAAGCTTTGGAACTAATTTTGCAATAGAACTTGACTCAGAATCTTTTAGAAATTGATTTATAACTGCAGGATCCAATTGCTGGAGAGAAATTCCCTGAAGATGGGCTCCAGCATGAGTCCTAAAGCGTGGAAGACAAAACTTTTGGTCCCAGTGACCGACACAGATTGAATCCTTCAACATTATCCTGGGACACATATATTTGCCTTCATTTATGATTTATAACTATTTATGGATCATATGATCTGTTGCTTCTAACTAGAAGAGAGAAGGTTTTTTTTTCTAACAGTAAACAATGAAGGCCTTAAAAGACAGTGCATTCTTGGTATCCAAAGGCCTTCTTTGGATATTTATATACTCATTTTTAATTTGTATTTGGCAAGAGGTTATTATTATTGTTATTACATGATTTCAGGCGAGCAGTCTGGCCCGCTCAATATTGTTTAGTGCTGTCTCTCACACATCTTCCTGCAAACTATTGTTTAATGTAAGAGCCATTGTTTAATGTAAGAGCCAAGGTGGCACAGTGGTTAGAGTGCTGTACTGCAGCCACTTCAGCTGATTGCTATCTGCAGTTCGGCGGTTCAAATCTCACCGGCTCAAGGTTGACTCAGCCTTCCATCCTTCCGAGGTGGGTGAAATGAGGACCCAGACTGTGGGGGCGATATGCTGACTCTGTAAACCGCTTAGAGAGGGCTGAAAGCCCTATGAAGCGGTATATAAGTCTAACTGCTAACTGCTAATGTAAATCTGCAACCATTACTCTAATTGAAAATTGTAGAAATCAGAGCTGCCATTCAAATTTTACATAAGTTCAAAGGGAACTGGAAATTTCTGTTGTAGAAGCATTGTGTTAAAGAAAGGATTCCTAAAATAATGTTTTGTCAAAGTAGTTAGGATTAGGAAATATGTCTCTATGAAACTCTAACTCGGCATAAGCTTCTGTCCTACAGATAAACAAAGATTTTACATAGTTAACAAGTTTGCTCTTAATTTTTGCATAGATGTCACCAAATTACCAACTGTTTTCCTAAGGTAAAACTCTATCAATTTGAGAGCCCATAATATAAACTATTATATTTGATTGTCCTATATTTGACCATAGAATAAACCACATGCATGTTTATTTTAAATGAAAATTTTATATACGAATCAACTGCTACATGTTCGAACATCTCAAGGGGAGGGGGGATTGCCAGATAAATATTCTTATTCTTTCTGCAGCCTTGGTTATTTTCTGTCTTCTAATGGAATTCTCCTTGATATCCGTGTCAATAACTCAGTTCAATAACATTTGTTCCACTTCAATAGATTCTTTTTTTATTATTATTTCAATACATACAGTTGTAAGTCAAGGTCATTAGCTTACACCTACTTGAAGCAACGTTACTAAATCTTGAGCTGGTGGTCAAGGTATACGTTAGCAGCAGTTTTAACAGGAGCAGAATCAGCCAGAATAACAGAATAACAGAGTTGGAAGGGACCTTGGAGGTCTTCTAGTCTATATTAATATTAATTAGAATTATAATACTATTTTATACAGCATAAATTTCTTTCAATAACCTGTCAGTGAATTTTGTTATGAATATTGGTTTAACATAAATCAGCTCTTCAACTATAGGCAGCTTCAACTATAGGCAGCTCACTTTTATTCTATATTAGATGTATGGGATTTAAGTCAATAGCATCCTGTTCTGTGCTCATTAATCCTATTCCTAAATAGCACCTAAGCTGCAAATGTTTATAAAGCCTTGTTATAAAGGCTTCAAATTCTACATCAAAACATCTCCTAGGAAACGTATATAGATATCAGTCATGTTGTTCCCAAAGCTTAAGAACATCGCTGTTCAATGATAAATTTATGTTTAAATAGAGAGCTTATTTGGGGCATTATTTCCACAATGGAATAAAGTGTTATTTTCTAAATAATACAATGGAACAGCTGAAAGTCTTCAATTAAAATGCCTTGAATGTTATTCCTAATTTAAAGTTTTTCCCCTGAGAATACGTCCTCAGTAGTTGTTATACTGACAAAAAATTTTTACAGGCAGCTGTTGGCTACTCAGCATTTTCACCACTCTTTTTCACTTCTTCTATTTCTGCTTCTGTAATGATTTATTTTCAGGGTTTTGAAGGGTCTTTCTGAGAACCCTTTGCTCAATCTTTTTTCATGACGCCTGAGTATTCATGATGATTAAGCGGATATTTTTCTAGGGGTTCCAAAAGCATGACCAGAATTATTGGAGTGTAGAAGTTCACTGCACCTATTTATTAATTTAGCCAAGTACTTGTGTGACTAACTCTCCAGATCAATGTCATGCATTCCAGTTTCTTCCAAATATATGATTTTTTGACTCTAAAGGAAAAAGTTTCCCTTGCACATCTGTGCTAGTCATTCCTGACTCTAGGGGGCGGGGCTCATCTCCGTTTCAATGCTGAAGAGCCAGTGCTGCCTGAAAACCTCCATGGTCATATGGCTGGCATGACTAAATGCTGAAGGTGCACAGAACACTACTACTTTCCCACCAAAGTGGTCCTTATTTTTCTACTTGCATTTTTGCATGCTTTCAAACTGCTAGGCTGGCAGAAGCTGAGACATGTAACGGGATCTCACTCCATTACATGGCACTAGGGATTCAAACTGCCAAACTGCTGATCTTTCTGATCAACAAGCTCAGTGTCTCAGCCACTGAGCCACCCTTTTTGATTCAAAGACCCTATAAAGACTCCAATTACTGTAGGAATTTGTCTTCTCCCTATTCCAGCTTTGGATTCATGTGGGGAGTTGGTGCAAAGGATTGTGAGCACCTGCTGAGGTTGGATTTAAGATTGTTTTGACGGTTCACCGACAAAGGGGAGCTGGACAAAAGCACACCAACAAAACCGCGGGGAGAAAAGCACGAGTTCGAAATCACGCCAATGAATGAGCACAGAAGCGGGCCGACTACAGCGCGCCGACAGAAACGCGCTCTAAATCTAACCCTAAAGGTAACCCTAAACGTAACCCTAAACCTAACCCTAACCTAACCCTGAACCTAACCCTGAACCTAACCCTGAACCTAACCCTGAACCTAACCCTGAACCTAACCCTGAACCTAACCCTAACCCTAACCCTAACCCTAAACCTAAACGTAACCCTAACCCTAACCCTAACCCTTACCCTTACCCTTACCCTAACCCTTACCTTAACCGTAATGGCGCTTCTGTCTGTGCTCTTTTGTCAGCACGCTTCTGTGCTCATTCGTCGGTGCGCTGTCGACGTCACGGTTTTATCACCGTGGTTTTGTTTGAGTTTGAGTTTGAGTTTATTAACATTTATAGGCCGCCCTTTTCCATGAGGGGACTCAGGGCGGTTCACATAAAATCAGGAAGGGGAATACAAACAATGACGTAGACACACATAAGTAAAAATAATGGGCAACATTCATTCATCATTCGGGAGGGGCGGCTATCTTTGTCCCCAGGCCTGACGGGCTAGCCAGGTCTTAAGGGCTATGCGGAAGGCCTGGACGGTGGTGAGAGTACGAATCTCCACGGGGAGCTCGTTCCAAAGGGTTGGAGCTACTACTGAAAAGGCCCTCCTCCTTGTAGTTGCCAGCCGGCACTGGCTGGCAGATGGAATTCGGAGGAGGCCCAATCTATGAGATCTAATTGGTTGCAGGGAGGTAATTGGCAGAAGGCGGTCTCTCAAGTACGCAGATCCACTACCATGAAGGGCTTTATGGGTGACTAGTAGCACCTTGAAGCGCACCCGGAGATCGACAGGTAGCCAGCGCAGGTCGCGGAGGATAGGTGTTATGTGGGTAAACCGAGGTGTACCCACGATCACTCGCGCGGCCGCGTTCTGGACTAGCTGAAGTCGCCGGATGCTCTTCAAGGGCAGCCCCATGTAGAGCACATTGCAGTATTCCAGCCTAGAGGTCACAAGGGCGTGCTGTTGTCGGGCGTGCATTTTTGGGTCATGTGTTTTGACATCAGTCAGATCAGTTAGATCAGGGGTGTCAAACTCAAGGCCCGGGGGCCAGATAGAGCCTGTGGGGTGCTTAGATCTGTCCCATGGGGCTGCCTTGGAAACAGTGGAACATCTACCAGAAAAACAGAGCTCACGAGGGGCTCAGGCAGCCTTCCTTAGCTCCATTTTCACTGGCAGAGGGTTGCAGGAAGCTGTCACCCCCCAAAATGGAGCTCGGGAGCCCGTTTCTAGTAGCAGACTCCTTGGGCCCCACAAGGACCACCAACACAAGAGATATCAAGCTAGCCATACCCACCCTGGCCACACCCACCCCAGCCCCCACGAGGTCAAACACAACCCCGATGCAGCCCTCAATGGAATTGAGTTTGAACCCCCTGAGTTAGATGATGCCCAGGCTTAAAACGTTGTAACTGTGCGAGCCGTGTCTTTATTAAAATTGTAAATATATCCTGATGGCTCTTGCTTTTATTGTTGTATAATTTTAATTGCCATTTAACTTTTATTATTATTATTATTATTCTTTATGGTGGCCGGATGATTCCCCCAAAGGAGAGTGTGTTATAAACAAATGGTTTGTTGTGTTGAAAAGAAAATTAAAATTTTCTGAATTATGCGTGCCACACTCTTCTTTATCTAGAAGACATGTACTTATTTATCAAAGCAATAAAGAAAACCCTACTCCAAACATAATTAATTTTGTTTTTCTGGATAGGTCAGCATTTTGATTGCATTTTCCCCTTCCAAATTCTGTTTTGCTTTTTGTTCATAAAAGTTACTATTTCTAGTCCAGATTTTTCTTTTTAATGTACAGCAAGTTTTATCAAAGTTCAAAGCTCTGCCTTTTTCTGAACTCTCTTCTCGGGAGGAAAAAATTGGGATCATCGCCAACGTTCCTAGTGAAGTTTCGCAAAGCTCTAATATTTAGGACTTTGTCAGGAAAATGTGTATGTTTTTATTACTTATTTTTATTATGAGCTGGTTCAGAGAGTCCTTTAGAGCATTCTTCTTTTTCTTTTTAATTCTTTCATCCCTGTGAAACACCGTGCTGTAATTCTTTTGGTCTTTGGTTTTTCAAACAGCGAGCATATCAGGATGTCATTGCAAGGAGTTTTAAAAAGGATACCAGATTTTAAAAGCAAAGTAGTTTCTTAAGTTAAATAGCATTTTTTTTTTCTGTCAGATCATCACTTTTGATCCACAAGGGGCAGATTGTCTTCACAAATGTCGCTTGCTTTACCTACTTGCCTGGAAACCTTCCCAAGATTATCCTTAGCCAAGCCTCAAGGTGAGATTGTTCTCGGTGTCCATCAACACTAGTGCAGTGATGACGAACATTTTTCTGCTCTGGCGCCAAAAGGCCGTGTGACCGAGACTCTGCATGCCCACACTCATAATGCAATCCCCTACCCCTGCACATGCACACACAACGCCCGCCCCACCCCACCCCCATGTCCATGCAGGCCTGACTGAAGCCTCTGGATTACCAGTAGGCCCATTGGGCCATTTTTCACCCTCCCCAGGCTTCAGGAAAGCTTCCGGAGCCTGTGGAGGTGAAAAACGGGCCTAACAGGCAAACCGGAAGTTCATTTCTGAACTTCCAGTAGACCCGTTGAGCCAATTTTTTGCCATGCACGGGCCTCCCCCACCTTCTGGAAGGCCCCAAATCAGCTGGCCAGCGTGCATGTGTGCGCTGGAGCTGACATAGGGCAATGCCATCATGGCACTAGCGAATTATTAATGTTTATGCAACTGTTAATTTTATATCGCAGATTGTTGATTTCTTTCTGTATAGGAAGAATTATTGGTCTAATAATAAAAACTGGAAATACATTAGCAACTATTACTTGGCGGTTTTCCAAGCCTCATCGTCGGATTCAAAGATCATACAGGTTCACGAAAATGTTTATTTCACAACTACCTAAAGAAGTTTTGTAATTTTCACAGGAACACAACATGAAGGAACAGGTCAAACCTTCCAAAATTTAAACCACATGCATACTTAAAGGAAGAAGAGGTAAATTAACCTAAGGAATTACGGTGCCATAAACATCAACCGGCTTCCTTTTCTTTTTTTGTGTGCAATGGACTGTAGTTTTTCATGATCAGGCTTATTGTAGAAGAATACACTTTAAAAATGTCAATTTCTATCATTGTAGAGAAAATCTAATATATGTAAATGACAGTGCAATTATAAATTCAAGGCAGTTGGCTAGAAAAGCTAGTTGTTTTTAAAGTGTTTTGTCTAACATTCAAAACAAAGAAGACAATAATGCCTCTGAAAATTGTTTTATAGAATAGAATAGAATAACAGAGATGGAAGGGGCCTTGGAGGTCTTCTAGTCCAACTCCCTGCCTAGTCAGGAAACCCTACACCACTTCAGACAAATTATTATTCAACATCTTCTTAAAAACATCCAGTGTTGGAACATTTACAACTTCTGGAGGCAAGTTGTTCCACTGATTAATTGTTCTAGCTATCAGGAAATTTATCCTTAGTTCTAAGTTGCTTCTCTCCTTGATTAGTTTCCACCCATTGCTTCTTGTCCTACCCTCAGGTGCTTTGGAGAATAGCTTGACTCCCTCTTCTTTGTGGCAGCCCCTGAGATATTGGAAGACTGCTATCATGTCTCCCCTAGTCTTTCTTTTCATTAAACTAGACATAGCCAGTTCCTGCAACCGTTCTTCATATGTTTTAGCCTCCGGTCCCCTAATCATCTTTGTTGCTCTTCTCTGCACTCTTTCTAGAGCCTCCACATCTTTTTTACATCGTGGCAACCAAAATTGGATGCAGTATTCCAAATATGGCTTTACCAAAGCATTATAATGTGGTATTAACACTTCATGTGATCTTGATTCTATCCCTCTTTTTATGCAGCCTAGAACTGTGTTGGCTTTTTTTGGCAACTGTTGCACAGTGCCAACAAAGTTTTGACTATGTTCTTTCTGGTACGTTCTGACCAACAATGGTTACTGGCTTCAAAATGGCAGGTGGGTCTGGATCATCAAAGTCCTGCCCCTTTTTATGTGCATGCATTGTGTGCAACACATATTGCAAAGGAGCAGGGCTTTGTATAAACACATACTCCTTTTCAGAGCTTTGTGGCTGTCACTGCAGATGTCACTGGTAAAGACTTTAGATTTCTGTGGTTCAACAAATGACCAATGGGATATTTATTCAGCTTTCTTTCAGGGCTCCACCTGCCAGAAACTATTTTCGATACTCTTGATGAGACAAGATTACTTGTCTGAAGATTCTGGTCAAAGGGAACATTTTGTTCCAAATGAAAACAACCACAGATACCTAAGCGAAAACAATAGGAGATGGGTAGATATATTTTCCCTTCCATCAACTTGCTACAACTGTCAAAAACACTGAAGCACAAGATATTTAGATCATTAGCCACTCCAGACATTGCAGTCAAATTTGAGCTCTTTGTTATTTGATTTGATTTGATTTGATTTATTGCATTTCTATGCCATCCTATTCCCAGAGGGACTCAGGGCGGCTCACAAACCAAAGTAAGGGGGGGGGATACAAACAGGAGGAAAACAACGGACAAACAACTACAACAATTTAAAAATAATCAACAAGCACACAATTTGAGCGGGGACGGGAACTCATCAGCCCCAGGCCTGTCGGAACAGCCAGGTTTTAAGGGCTTTGCGGAAAGCCTGAAGGGTGGTGAGGGTCCGAATCTCCACGGGGAGCTTGTTCCAGAGGGCCGGAGCAGCCACAGAGAAGGCCCTCCTCCGGGTGGTAGCCAATCAGCATTGGCCGGTAGATGGAATTCGGAGGAGGCCTAGTCTGTGGGATCTAATAGGTCTATTGGAGGTAATTGGCAGCAGGCGGTCTCTCAAGTTATTACTTTATGTAGTTTTTAATGACTCAAGGACTGATTAGGGTAATTTACAATACAGTCTTGCAGAGACTATGGCTAGTCAACACCAGAGAAGTTTTAAAAAATAGATCTATAGCTATAGTCCATAAAAGAAACATACTGTATTTTTCGGAGTATAAGACGCACCAGAGTATAACACGCACCAAGATTTTGAAGAGGTAATTTTTTTAAAAAAATATTTGCACTCTGCAGACCTCCCAAACCACCTGCATGCCTCATTTCTTTGTGAAAAATGGGGCATGTATAGACTTTGGAAGGCCTACAAAGTGCTCCTGGTGGCTGGGGGGCAAAAACAAGCAAAAAACGTCCCATTTTTCGCAAAAACAGGCCTGTTTTTTTGCCAAAAAAAGGGCATGAATCACCTTTAGGAGGCTTGTAGAGTGCTCCAGGGGGGGGGGCAAAACGAGCAAAAAATGCCCAGATTTCTCTTGTTTTGCCCCCCCTGCCCCCCCCAGGAGCACTTTGCAGGCCTTCCAAACCCTCTGCACATCCATTTTTGGGAAGGGTATGGGGTTTCGGGAGGTCAAAAATGCTGTATTCAGTGTATAAGATGCACCATGGGACAGAAAGGTGCATCTTATACTCCGAAAAATACAGTAATCCTTTCCCACTGTCTGTCTGGAAAACAACTATTAACTGGTACCTTTATTGTTGTCCATTCCTCCAACAGCATACAAGGTCCCGACGGTAGATTTCCTCGGCTTTGTTCTTGGACTTTGCATAAGTGTTCGTCTTTCTGGTAAAAGATGGTATTTCATGGCTTCCAGAATCAGCTTCTGACATTCCAAGTCATCTTTAAAAAGTGCATGGTTTTCTAGGTCCGCTAAAATCTGTAAATTATACAAGTGATTTAATAGCGATCTTCTACTTTTTAATGGCCTGATCCTCAGATCTCCTTGCACAAGCTTCAGTGATGTAGAAGGCTTGGACTTGCAAAGGACATTGAGAGGGCCTCTTGTTTCAGTAAATAAAAAGATATAAACAAATCCACAAGAACAACAATCTGGATGAACAGATAACAAGATGGCCATAGACTTATTTGGAGCAGTAATCGGTGAAATACTGTATTTTTCAGACTATAAGACACTCCAAAGTATAAGACGCACCTAGCTTTTGGCGAGGAAACCAAGAGAAGAAAAAATCTGCTTCTGCCTCCCAGCAATTTGCCTCCTTGCAACAAACAGCAAACAGTACAGACAATATACACTATTTGTAGTGTTACATTTCAGATTATACTTGTACAGATGCTGTTAAAATTGATGTGGCTTTCTGGAAGTATAGTTATTCTCTGCTATTTAAAAGAAGATACAATAGCACTGGGCTTCTTCAGATCAAGCATTTATTTAAAAAAAACTTCTTCATTTTGTTAAGTTGTCTAGAACAATAATAAAGCAGTCTTTAAAAAAATAAGTCTAATATTTTGAACATGTTATAGGCATTTATAGCTATTGACTTACCTCCTTGCAGCAAGCAGCCTGTTTCAGTTTTGCCTGATTAGAAGAAGAAAAAAATCTGCCTCTGCCTCCCAGCAATTTGCCTCATTGCAGCAAACAGCAACTTTCACTTTCAATTTCAACATGGGCCTCCCGATCATCAGCTGTTTCAGGCTGCAAGGATTGCCATAGCCTATTGCCGCCTCCGCAAGCCCCATTTCCTCCATTTGCTGCAAGGAGGTAAATTGCTGGGAGGCAGAGACCAAAGGGTGAGGGCGGGTGGGTGGGGCTACGTTCAGTGTAAAAGACGCACCCAAATTTTCACCTTCTTTTAGGGGGAAAAAGGTGCATCTTATACTCTGAAAAAATACGGTAGTTACATGGGGTTTTACAATGTATCAGCATAGCAAGTGAGAAATTAAATTGTTAGCCATCCTACTTCTCAAAAAAAAAAGCAGTACATTACCATGAAATTGTGAGAAAAGAAAACAGAACAATACTTCTATGCATGGGTGAACATTCTTTTCAATAGAAGTATTAGAAAGTATAATGTTAATTCTAATTTTATTTATTCTCAAAAAATCCCAGCATTTTAAAAAAATGATGTTCCCCCTCTTTTCTCCATGGAAATATATTTTTCCCTATGGAAAGATTCCTAAATCAGAAATAATACCTAGTTTTTCTTCCCCAATTTTATGGAAAGGAATGTCTAAATCCTAAATCTCCCTAATTTTTTTCCAGTGTGTGTGTGTGTGTGGGGGGGAATCTTGCTTTAATGTGATGTTCTCATTCTTTAATCCCCACATCAGCAGGAGAAACACAGGATTAGAGATCTGTAACATATGGGAAATATGATTTCTTTTAAAACAATGCTATATTGACAGGGACTTGTATACAAGTAAGGTAAAGGTTCCCCTCACACATATGTGCTAGTCGTTCCTGACTCTAGGGGGCGATGATCATCTCCGTTTCAAAGCCGAAGAGCCAGCACTGTCTGAAGACATCTCCGTGATCAGGTGGCCGGCATGACTAAATGCTGAAGGCGCAGAGAACACTGTTACCTTCCCACCAAAGCTGGTTCCTATTCTTCTACTTGCATTTTTATGTGCTTTTGAACTGCTAGCTTGGCAGAAGCTGGGACAAGTAATGGGAGCTTATTCCATTATGTGGCACTAGGGATTTATACAAGTTGCCTGCTTAATACATTCCATAATTGTGTTTCCAAACAGTGGCTGACATTCAAATGGCCATAATCAACTCCAGCCAATACTCAGTTTGGACAATGCAAGACCAAGGAAACTTTGAAGACTTCCAAAGCATCCTGTCTGGGAATAAGAGAATTAAGATCGTTGTAAAGACTGTAAGTTATTATGCAATCACATACAAATGGCAGTGACCATTTATTAAACTTGAAAATGGGTAACGGAAAGAGACTTTCTTAAAGAGCAGGAATCAAAATGACACTTGCTAAGATTTCTTTGATCATTACATTCTGAAACAGCCCTTCACAAAGAAGAAGAAGAAACTGACAGGTGCAAACAGATGTTTCTGGCCACCTTCTAAAAGATGAAATAGAGAGCACCACAAGGGAAATGTTTTGGGAGGATGAGTTCCAGAGATAATGATCACAATCATAAAAGTGAAAAGGGGAAGATTAGTTAGGAACTACATTCTTAAGTTTCCCACAATGGGAATGGCTTTGTGCATACGAGAGAAAATGGTGACATGTGATGAGATGCTAATAACTCCAATGGAAATAAGTTTATCCTTGAGTGAACAGGAAGGAAAAAAACTTGGTAGTCATGCTACAGTAAGGAATAATACCAACTAACTAAACATTTTGTAGGTATTTGAGCAAAAGATGAAAGACATGGATAAAAACATAACCTATACAATAAGAAATTTAAGAAATTGCAAGTTATAGATAAAATATTAATTTTTAAAATGTATCTTACAGTTTAAAGTTTCCCTTTAGAAAAATGTTTTAAGTTACATTTTGTTTAACAATAGCAATAGCACTTAGACTTATGTATCACTTTACAGTGCTTTACAGCACTCTCTAGGTGGTTTACAGAGTCAGCATTTTGCCCCCAACAGTCTGGGTCCTTATTTTACCCACATTGGAAGAAGGGAAGGCTGAGTCAACCTTGAGCCTGGTGAGAATTGAACTGCACAATTGCAGGCAGCCAGCAAGCAGCAGAAGTAGCCTGCAGTACTACATCTAACCACTGTGCCACTGTGGCTCAATATTTTGTCTATCTATTTGTTTATTTTGTCTTTTGTCTATAGCTTTTTCAGGAACTTTAAGATGGTAGATTCGATGTTAACCCACTTAATTTAAATTTGAAAGAAACCCACAAGATGCTAAAAGTGAAACAAAAGAAAACTAGGTTCTCACTTTTCAGGGTAGACTAGGTGTATCAAAGTCCTCGGATGACCCAAAGAATTAACAATTGCACCAAAATCAGAAATTCTATCTCTCAAATTCCCATCCAGCTTTGATTAAACCGGTATAAATAATGTCACTCGATAGATCCCAGAGATTTATCTGGGAACTAATGTCTAATGTCAGTTTAAACAACAATAATAGCAATAAAAAAGCTTAAATATATTCTTGGATAACAGTCAAAATATATAACTAGTTTTACTGTCTAACGGGAATGAATTTAGAAATTATGGCTGTTGCTGATGCTGTAAAAATCTCCCATATAGTAAATTAACCCATAACATTGGTTCAATAAGTCTGCAGAGCAAACATTAGGCTCTTCTCCCTGTGCATTTCATCTTCCCAAAGTGTTACACAGAATAACTAAAATTTAATTAGCTGCTGCCCTTGTGCTATCATAAACCTTACTTCCCTGCCATGCAGCCACAGGGGAATTGTACCGGGGTTTGTTGGGAAATAAATAATGCATCTTATGTATCTGTGACAGTTTCTCCATCAAGGGACAGGCAATATTTTCCACTCCTCTCTCAGTAACATCTAAGCAACATATGCATGGCCTGACATTACAATTTGTATGCGTTGGCCAACACAACCTGTATGTGGAGCCAATCCGTATGCTAGGAAAACTCACCATAAAAACGTTAAGGACATTGGAAAGTTGTTGCAAAAGTAGCAAAGAAGAGGTAGAAGATAAGGCTGCCTTCAATACTCCAACCCAATGCTTGCTGAGGCTGTAGTTCAGGTCGGTGGCAGCTCCGACCCTATGGAACGATCTCCCTGTGGAGATTCGTACCCTCACCACCCTCCAGACCTTCCGCACAGCCCTTAAAACCTGGCTATCCCGTCAGGCCTGGGGTTAAAGACCGTAACCCACCCAAATTGTATGAATGTTGTGCTTTTAATGATGTACTGTCTTATGTGTTAATCTGTTTGTTTTCCCCTCCTTTCGAATTGTAAGCCGCCCTGAGTCTCCCCAGGGAAAAGGGCGGCATATAAATAAACTACTCCAATACTCCAATTATTTCATCACTATTGCTTTTAATAGAAGATGCAGGTATCTGATTTTAATACTAATGAAAAGAGATGCATAGGAGAAGACAGAGATGCATTGAGGCGGGGGGGAGGAAATGATTTGCTGGGCTCCAGGAATGAATTTTAGAGGGTTGAGATCAGTGGTGAGATTCAGCCAGTTTGCACCTATTTGGGAGAACCAGTTGTGAACTTTTTAAGCAGTTCAGAGAACTGGTTGTTGGAAGAAATCTTATTTTGTTTTTTCCCCACTTTACAGGGCTAATGCTGTAAGGAAGGCAGGAAGGAAACATTCTGGTGTTGTTTCTAGCCTAATCTTTATTGCCCTGCTTACAGAAACCGCCTCTCCGGTTAACCCTTATTACATTGTAACAACTAAGGTGAAGCGCCCATCGACCTGAGTTAACTTTTTAAGCAGTTCAGAGAACTGGTTGTTGGAAGAAATCTTATTTTGTTTTTTTCCCCACTTTACAGGGCTAATCCTGTAAGGAAGGCAGGAAGGAAACATTCTGGTGTTGTTTCTAGTCTACTGCCCTGCTTACAGAAACTGCCTCTCCAGTTAACCCTTATTACATTGTAACAACTAAGGTGAAGCGCCCATCGACCTGAGTGACATTGAGTTGGCCATGCCCAACCAGTCATATGACCACCGAGTCACACCTGTCCAGCGGATCATTAGGGCAGAGAACCAGCTGTTAAATTATTTGAATCCCACCACTGGTTGAGATTCACTGAAAGATAAGGTCGACTTCATACAAGCCCACATTCAGAATTAAAAAAACATAGTCCACAACAGAATGGGGAGGTGAGTTGGCCTGAGTGAGACCGGCTGGCCCAAAGTCACCCAGTTTTTGTGTCCAAGGCAGAACTAGAACTCACAGTTTCCTTGCTTCTAGCCTGGGGCATTACCACTAGACCAAACTGGCTCTCAAATAGCACAGGTTAGAAGAAGAAAAAACAAATGTTTTCTTCTAATCTTCTTCTTGATTACGCTAATATTCAGTCTTCTGTCTTTCTGGATCTCAAAGAATCACCATTGTGAAAAGGATACTAGCTTATGCTCTTACTGGGACATTTTGCCTGGTGTAACAGGAGGGTAATTTAATTGCAAATTCTCAAGTTGACCATGGAATTAACTTTAAGACTAACTTCCGACCAGTCTCTCTGTTCAGTCCAACTTACCTCAAGCTGTGGAAATACACAGGTAGTTAGGCTGAAAGAGAGGGACTGGCCCAAAGTCACCTACTGAACATCTGCAGCTGAGGGTGAACTTGAACCCGTGTCTCCCCAGTCCTAGTCCACTGCCACATTGATGATGATGATGAAGATGGAGATGATGATTCTGAATCAACCTAATGCAAGAAAGGGAGAATTGATTAACCTAAGCAAGTAAGATTCCAATTATCTTTGAACTAAAAAATGATAATAATTACATAGGTTACTTCAACAAACTGGAAGCACACATGCAACCAGTCTCAGATAGAAAATTAACCATCCTTTATTGCTTTCAGGACCAACAACAATCCCTCCATATCTCCCACTACTCAAAAAGTCCCATCATGTGATCAAATTCATTCCCTATAATCCACTTGATGAATCATAAAACCAACACATGGAAGAAGAAACACATTTTCATTAGAAGGTCATAACCAAATGTCAACATCATAGCAACAATCAAAAGATGAACAGCACAAAAAGTTTTGCCTCTGGCCAATCTCAATTTTTAACCTGAATTCCAAAAATCAAGGCATTTGGGTTGCATTGTTTGTAGGTATTGGGTTGTAAATAACCTACAATAAATTCACTTGAAGGCATTTTGCTCACAGCAAGGACAACAAGATCACCGTTGTTCAAAATGTCTGAATGCAACGCTATTACACACAAAGTATTTCTGGGGTTTTGGCTGTAGGATCTTGATGTGAATAAATAATATTTTAGGTTTCTTACTACTAAATACATGAAACAATTCATAAAGTTTAGCCTTTCACAGATTGAAATTATCTACAACTCATAGTCAAATAAACAGAGATACGTAGGAGGTAGGATTTCAAGATCAATCCCACATATATTCAGTACATCATAAACATATGAAGATATTGAAATGTTCCTGAGATCTATCATCATTTCTCTGTAGCTTTAGAAGGTCCACGGAAGTATTTCTAAAGCTTGGCAATCTTAAAATGAATGGACTTCAAGCAGGGGTGAAATGCTCTGAAGTTTGCTACTGGTTCACTTTGCTTCAGGAGAACCAGTAGTAAAAAATGCTTTAAAAGATTTTTAAAAAAAGTTCCAAGGATCAGCTGTGCAACTATCAGCTGTGCCGTGCAATCATCGGAACTTTTTTTTAACTTTTTAAAGTATTTTTAAATTACTGGTTCGAGAGAACCAATAGTAAAAAAATGCTTTAAAAAGTTTTTTAAAAGTTCCAACAATCAGCTGTGTGACAATCAGCTGTGCCACGCCATCATCAGAACTTTAAAAAAAACCTTTTTAAAGCATTTTTAACTACTGGTTTGAGAGAACTGGTAGTAAAAAAATGCTTAAGAAAGTTTTTAAAAAACTTCCCATGATCAGCTGTGCAACAATTAGCTGTGTCGTGCAATTGTTGGAACTTTTTTTATTTTTTAAAGCATTTTTTACTACCAGTTTGGTCGAACCAGCCCAAACTGGCAGCATTTCACCCCTGACTTCAACTCCAAGAATCCCCCAACCACCTATTCTGGCTGCGGAATTCTGGGAGTTGAAGTCCATCCATTTTAGAGCTGCCAAGGTAGAAACATACTGAATCCTTTCCCAACTGCACAGCTGGGTACAGATTTTGACAGTAGAAAAAATGATGTTTATTATGGATAGAGCAGCATCAAACACTGCTGATATTTTAAGGACATAAGATGATCTTTTGTGTATGGATAATCCCAACTCCAAAACTTTCCTTTTTATACTCAAGTTCCAAAATTGAATAAAGGAATTCATTTTTTTAAATTGAGGAAAAATGTCATGCTTTCCTTTCCCTAGGTTCCCATCATATGCTGTAAAATAGTTTCTTCAATTTAAACATCTAAATGAAATCTTGATTACCATTTTATGCATTCTCATCCTCGGACCAATATAGATGTTTGGTGTCTGCTAAATAGGGATTTAACCAGCTTTATGCTTCCGAAAAAGAATTTTATTACACGGCACAAGTCATGATATTAGAGAGAGAGGGTGAGAAATTAAGTTATTAGTTTCTAAACTCAAATGAGTTGAGCAATCTAATGTTGCGTGAGAATGCATATAGAGATTTCAGATTAAATACATACGCACACAAACACACAGAGACATATATATGTAAAAACATATGAAATTAAAATACAGTTTTAGCAGCCAATGGCACTTAAAGAAAGAATCTGTAGTTATAGAATAATTGCTAGTTCATTGACCATGAAAGCTTTCTACTATTAGAGGTGGAAAGCATTTTCTTCAGCTTCAGACTGGATATTATACCTTTCAAATATTTTTCAAACTGTGTGAAGGGTGTATCTCCGTATCTTAATTCACCGTATATGCAGACTCTGAAACCAGGAAATTGTGGTGAGAGGAGGTCATTAGCTTAGGCCATTGACTCTTTGAAGTGTGGTTATTGAAATA
The DNA here is from genome assembly GCF_051295495.1 of Thamnophis sirtalis. Lineage (NCBI taxonomy): Eukaryota > Metazoa > Chordata > Lepidosauria > Squamata > Natricidae > Thamnophis > Thamnophis sirtalis. The sequence goes on from NW_028261392.1 coordinate 10,656,227, forward strand.
ATTATATACCGATAATTATTATTTTACCCATTGTAACCTCACTGTAAGGCATGCATTACAGTAGAATATTTTCAAATGCTTCAAAGAAAGATCAGAGTCTATCTATCTCTTTACACCAAATTATTAAAACCATGAGACATAAAAAATGACACCAATTCACATTGATCACGTATTTCAAATTTAAATAATTCACTCGGTAATCATTTTGCTAAGTCTTTAACCAAATTCAACCACTTGCAGACACAAATGTAATTATCCTGTCTTATTTAACTTCCCTCCCAGACAGAGATGGTCCTGGAAATATCAAACCATCGAAAAATGATAGCTACACTCTTAGCACATTCTACAGTTTAGTAACAGATAATTATCCTGTTAAGAAAATATCCTGTATTATTTTATTCACTGTGATGCAGTTTAGAAAGGCAGAATATTAATTCAAGAGCGAAATGTAATTTAATCTTTTGGAATAAAAAGAATAAAATGAGAACAAATATATAATAATACATCACCCTTATTTTCATTGTATAATGTTTTTAAAGATTTATTTTTTTACTTCTCTCTATCAAAGACTTGCTTCTTGATTAAAGAACAGGGACTGTTAATAGGCTTAAAAACCCATAGTGCTATTAGCAGATAGTTTTGATTTAAAAACTTGAATGATGATCTGTCCCTAATTTGATCCTTTAGGACTGTGATGGCGAACCTATGGCATGTGTGCAGAAAGTGGCATGCGCCTGGCATGTGTGGCGTCGCCCATTCCTTTTCCGGGTTTCTGGCACGCATGCACACACGATGATCAGCTGGTCTTTGTGAATGCAGCAGTGTCAGGAACTGGAAGAGTTGGTCTTCCATTCTTTTGGCATAAGCATTCTGATAATTGCGCACGCATGCTGATCGTCACATGGGCATTAGTGCCAGTAAATGGAAGACTAGCTGGCAAGACTGTTGGTGGTGCAATACTGGAAGAAGGAAGACTTGCCTACAACTCAAGAGGGAACATTGAAAGTCACAAATTTAGCCGAGATGGCTAAAATATCGGCATATCTTAAAGATCACTCAAATGAGAGATATAAATGAGACTGGAAAAAATGGATTTGACTATATACAAAATAAATATGGGACCAAGAAATTCCAGTTAGCCTATGCTTAAAATCAGAAATGATTTAAATTGTTTAAAGTTAGTTCAGTAAGAAGAAGCTAAGGTCAATGTAGAATGTTATTAATTTCTTTATTTCTTTTTTTCTCAATAGATTTTAGACTGTGTTTGTTAGAAATCCATACTGTGTACGGGTTCTGGGAAGTCGGGGGGGGGAGGAGGAGGGGGGTTGGGGGAGAGGGTGGAGGGAGGGAGGGGTATATATTAGGCTAGACAAGAATTTGGTGGTAAACTAGAATTATTTTGACATACAAAAAAATTGTACTTCGATGTCTTACTGATTGAGGAATGATGAAATGTTTGCCTTAAAAGAAATAAAACTTTTGAACAGATTAAAAAAAAAAGGAAGACTAGCTGGCCACTGCGCACGCCCATGCTGGAAACTGGAAATTTATTTTCCAACACATGCCAGATCCCTTGGCAGCTCCTCTCCCAGGTTGTATCCCAGATGACTGGGAGAAGTGCAGACAAAGTGACAAAAGGGTTCGCCATCACTACTTTAGATCTTCCAATCATCATTGCAGCTCAATCCGTCTACCTTGCTGCTTGCAGTCTTCTTCTCTTTCATTCCATCAGCACCACAGCCTTCACCAGAGAGCTACTTTAGGTCCCAAGTAGGATTGATTGAACCCAGTCATTTGCACCTCAAGAGGAAACTCTGGACTAATTGGTGGTCTTCCAAAAGACAACTGGACTTTGTTTTTTTTGTTTTTCTTGAAGATGTTTCACTTCTCATCCAAGGAGGTTCTTTTTGAATGTTCAAATGTGGATTGTTTGAGTGCTGATTGAATGTTGGAGAATGGGAAGATTTATCTTCTTTGCAATCATCCTAAGCACTCTTTCTGAGAGTCATTGATGCAGGGGTGGGTTTCAACCGGTTCGCGGCGGTCCCCATGAACCGGTTGGTCGGCGAACCCGGAAGTAAGTAACTTCCAGGAACCGCGAAGGGCCCACCCGCCCGCCCGCGCTCCTTACCCGGTTTTGACGAGTTCTGCGCTTCCATGCATGCGCAGGACACATACAGCACCTGCGCGATCCTCCAGGAGCAGCTGGAGCATCGCACAGATGCTAGTATGCATGCGTGCACTGCGCGCGTGCAGGAGGACGCCGCCAGCCCCGTTCCAACCGAACCGGTTGGAACGGGGCGAGAAACCCACCCCTGCATTGATGCCACGGTTTATCTGTGCCTTCAAGGTCACCTGAATAGTGCAAATGGGTGTGGAATCTTCTTGGAACTGCTGAAAGGACTGTGTTGTAAACCGGAGATAGGTGGTGAATATAACTCTTTCCATCCCCCACTAATCCAGTTGCCTTTTGAAAAAGCACCTTTGGGACAACCATGTCCTGGATGACTGAGAATCTCCATAGACCTATGGACTAATTTGTTTGGTGATCCATTGTTTTTGTTTTCTTGGCTGTCCACTCGGGATTTTTCTCCAACACCAGGTTTCAAAAGCATCAGTTGTGTTCCTATCGCAGAATCCCAAATTTGGACAGATTTGACAGTTCCTGCAGAATCCACTATCCGTTTTTGCACCATGCCTCCATTTTAAAAACTTCAAAGAAGAAGAATTCATAACTTCATGCTTTCTTTCCTCATCCTTTGGCCTTCTTCTATGTTCAAATGACAGTCAGAATTGTTAACATTGGATGGGTTTTTGTTTCTATCTTACTTATATTTTTGGTGTTTTGGGGATCAGTTTATGCCATTAACTGAGATGGGATGGATTTGCATCATTGATCATTCCCTTAAAACCAAACTAATCACTTTTATGCATATGTAGTTAAAATGACTTCCAGAATTACTTTCAAGCAAGTGAATATAAGATTGTGTATTCTTCATGTAGAATACATGTTCTATCTTACCTATTTATTCTATGGCCCTACATTTTTTTTATGAAATGCAGAAGATTCTCCCAGAAACCAATATAATTGGTGGAACTTTGAAGGTTTAACAAGTTTAACAAACATGGACCATGGATCTCCTCAAAGCCTTTGCTTTATGTTCTTGAACTTGGTTTGCCCACCAGTAATATCTAATTTTAAGGAAGTTCTTTAAATTCCTTCCAGGATTGTGCTGCCATATTGTTATTTCTTATTTTAAAACTCTGTTCTGTTTTTTTTTAAGTGCCAGTCAATTTTGCTTTTAAGAAGTTGGACACGAATTGTCCCAAGAGGACACAGCCATGACAGATTTACTGTGAAACTGCTGCTTTTTTGGTTTTTTCCAAGACAGCATATTATTTTTAAAAATGCTTTCAGAATTTTTAAATTCACAATAATGCCAGTCTCTCATGAGACCCTCTATTCCAGACGAGTTTAAAGATCCATACAAGCCAATCTTTGCACAATGATTAGACATGCATTAGAAATGCAAATTACCTTTACTATCCTAATTGATCCAGTCTTACCTTAACCAATATTCTGATTTAGTTTGCTAGCTGTAAAATAAATCCAGTGTAATTATTCTTAAACCTTGCCTGAATCTATTTTAATTAAAATCTGGCACTTTTCCACTGAAAGCTTTAAGCGGTTTTATCTTGGATAAGGTTTTAAAATGTAACACTTTACATATGTAATCTCACATAAAAGTAAATCTGTTAAAATTAGAACAATAATTTATCTGGCTTAGCTGTAGGGTTTTCACTTCCACTGATCTATTTTGCATTCTGGTTCCCTGCTTGTAAACAAAATATATCAAGGGAAGCCACTCCAAGTCACAAAGCAGGAGTCATCAGAAAAGAAAGGAGAGAAATTAATTCCACTTTGCTCGTCAACAACTGAGGTTGGGAGGGTAATGAGCTGTTTAGGGCTGGGCTGTATGGAGCACTTTATCCAAACTAGAGCACTGTGCCCTGGTTAGGACAAAGCACATCTACTATGTGTAAAGGTAAAGGCATCTTCTGTCCAGCTGTTGTGGCCTGTCAGCTGCCAGCAGAGCTAGCTGCAGAGTCAGATGAAGAGGAAGGGGGGGCAGAGGTGGGTTCCTACCAGTTTGCACCTATTCGGTAAAACCGGTTCGTCAAATCTACCGAACCGGTTAGAAGAGGTTCCACCAGTGGACCTGGAAAGCAGGCCACACCTACAGAAGAGGTTCCAACAATTTTTGAAACCCACCACTGGTCCTTGGATATGATTATTCTACACTATCATGCTCATATTTATAAAACTCAGTGCCTCTGTGAAAGGTAAGGATGACTACTGCGTTTGTGGTGCAATCAGAACATTGCGTGTCTTGAAGTTGTTTTAACGCAAACCAAAGATGCCTTTTAAAAAACAAGTTTACATCATATTCTTATGCATGACAGTGCTGTGTGTGAGGTAATTTAAGGTGCTTCTAACAAGTGTCATTGGCATCTGCATATCCAGTCACATGGGCGGCAAGCCATTCCCATCCGGTCACATGGGCGGCAAGCCACTCCCACAAAAGAGGCCACACCCACAGAGTAGGTTCGAACAATTTTTGAAATCCACCACTGGGGGAGGGGTTCCTGGACCAGCTTTGGAGCCTTTGGGAGGCTCTGATAGGGAAACAGCCGGGGCCTTCCATCCTCCCCCAGGTGGAGAGGCAGCTGTCTTCGAGGCCTGAGCTCAGTGAGGGGGAGGAACAGATGGGGCACATCCTAGTTGCATATACAGTAGCAATAGCAATAGCAATAGCAGTAGACTTATATACCGCTTCATAGGCCTTTCAGGCCTCTCTAAGCGGTTTACAGAGAGTCAGCATATTGCCCCCAACAATCTGGGTCCTCATTTTACCCACCTCGGAGGATGGAAGGCTGAGTCAACCCTGAGCCGGTGAGATTTGAACCGCTGACCTGCTGATCTAGCAGTAGCCTGCAGTGCTGCTTTTAACCACTGCGCCACCTATGCGCCAGTATGCATGGAGTAGAGAGGAAAGAAGAGGAAAAGAAAAGACAGCATAGCAGAGGGTGGGTGGAGAGCAGAGAATTGGAGGAGAGGGGAGGAGAGAGGAGAGGAGAACAAAGGAAAGCAGTAAGCCGGCTCTCAGGGAGAGGCAGATGCAGACAATAGCCAGCTCCTCCCTGGTTGGGAAATAAATAGGATGGGTTTAGGAGTGGCCGGTTGTCGTAGACAACAGTTCTTTTTCTAGTATACAGCAATCAATTCAGATTCCTTGGCCAGAACCAAGTTTATTGGAACTAATTATGTTTTTTTTTTGTTTAACTATGTGAATAAAAGACTGTTACTGCCCGGTTATAAAGAGGAGTTTGTTTTACTCACAAGTAAATGTCTTAATTACTACTTGCAAAGGCTGGGTCAGAACGCCAGTCACGTCCAACTCTAAGGGCGGTGTTCATCTCTGTTTCTTAACCGAGTGAACCAGCATTGTCCAAAGACTCTTCCATGGTCATGTGGCCAACATGACTATGTACTGAGGTGCACACAACACTGTTACCTTCCCACCAAAGTGGTGCCTATTTATCTATTCACATTTGCATGCTCTAGAACTGCTAGGTGGGCAGGATCTGGGGCAAGGACAGGAACTCGCTCCGTTGTGCTGTGCTTTGGATCTTGAACCTGGCTGTTGGGTTTCCAGCGGAGGAGCTCGGCATCTTTTACCGCTGAGCCATCACTCAGAATTTTTTGCACGCCAGTAATGCCACCAGCAATCCACCCTGATAGATATGTTATCCCATAGGTGCTTTTTCAAAAGGCAACTGGATACTATGGTTTTTCTTTGAAGATGTTTCATTTCTCATCCAAGAGGCTTCTTCAGCTCTGACTGGATGGTGGGGAATGGAAGGATTTACACTCCTTGTGGACAGCTGGTCATTTCCATTCTTTCAACAGCTCCAAGAAAGCTCCATACCCATTTGCACCACTCAGGTGACCCTGATGACAGATAACAGCAATAGCAGTTAGACTTATATACCGCTTCATAGGGCTTTCAGCCCTCTCTAAGCGGTTTACAGAGTCAGCATATTGCCCCCAACAACAATCTGGGTCCTCATTTTACCCACCTCAGAAGGATGGAAGGCTGAGTCAACCCTGAGCCAGTGAGATTTGAACCGCCGAACTGCAGATAGCAGTCAGCTGAAGTGGCCTGCAGTACTGCACTCTACCCACTGCACCACCTCAGATAAACCTCCAGGTGCTTCAACAACTCTCTAAAGGGATGCAATTGACCAGCTGTCTGCGAGGAGTATAAATTCTTCCATTCCCCACTATCCAGTCAGAGCTGAAGAAGCTTTTTGGATGAGAAGGGAAACATCTTCAAAGAAAAAACAGAAAGTCCAGTTGCCTCTTGAAAAAAGGATCTTTGGAAGAGCCATGATCTGCATGACTGATAATCTCCATAAACAGACATGTTCTTTTTTTTTAATTAGGGAGTGAGGTTTTCTAATGCTTATTTATTTTCTTATAGGCATATTGATGATATGCTAAGGATGTTAATCAATGAGCTTGTTAATTTACCAGGTAAGTTTATCATTATGCAGGCTAATATTTTTACTTTCTTGTTTGTATGTTTAATCATATTTTGAAGAGAAAAATCTATGGAAAAGATTCACAGGAAAGGAAAATAAAATTTTATTTATTTTCTACATTATGCCAACCCATCTCTTTTGGTGGTGGGGACGAGACGCCCAATTTTTTTTCAATTGATAGTCCTCCAAATCAGAAGCAGATCATGATGTTCTAGATATTTCTAGAACATCGTTCCCCCTTTGGAACGAGCTCCCCGTGGAGATCCGGACCCTCACCACCCTTCAGGCTTTCCGCAAAGCCGTTAAAACTTGGCTGTTCCGACAGGCCTGGGGCTGATGAGTTCCCATCCCCGCTCGAATTGTGTGGCTGTTGACTGCTTTTAAATTGTCTCTGTATTTTGTTCGCTTGTCCTTTGTTTTTTGTTTGTATTATTCCCTCCCCGTGGTTTGTTAGCCGCCCTGAGTCCCTCCGGGAATAGGGTGGCATACAAGTGAAATAAACCTATAAACCTATTTCCCTGCTCCAAAGGAGAAGTAAAGTACCACAAAATGTTTCTTTTCTTAACTTTCAACCAACTTATATATTTCTAATAGTATTAATATATTAATATAAAGTTGCAAAGTGCCATTATTCAATTACTCCATGTTTTCTCTTATTATTGCTCTTATTTTATTATATAAAAGTGTATACACTAATAGCCCCCTTTTCTCTTGTTTCTATCTCTTATTCTAACTTTTAACATGTCTTTCTTTCTATCCCACCTAACTTCTAATCATGTTACCAACCTACAAACAAAAAAGAAAGGAAAGAGAGAGGAAAATAGAAGCAAATCTAAACAACACTAAAAACGAAAAATCATCTATCCATCATCTCTTGCCCACTTCAATACTTTAATTGCTATTTTTTTTTCTTTTTGACTTGTCTCCCATATTCCTTTGTAAGATCTTTATCTCTTTCTATATCTGCTTCTTGGCTGTTCAATCTGAGTATTTTTTTCCCACTGCTATCCTCCTCCATTGCCTAGTTTCCAGGATTTCTGCCCATGCTCCTATCTCCCTTTCAAAGGTATCTTCCTGTATCTCCAATTCTCTTTTTGACTATCTTAATATATTTTCCCCTGGTTCAATTCATCAGTCACTGTTATTTTCTTTGTTTTCTCCTCCTTGTCTTCTTCTTTTATTCTCTGTTTTTTCTCAGTCTTTTCCTACTTTTAGCTCCTCCCTTTCCTGGGTATCTTGGTCTTGGCCACAAAATGTTTCTTGTTCATAGATTTAACTTCCAAAAACCTGCAGGTCCATCTTTGGGACAGCTGGATTGTGTGCTGGAAAAGACGCAACCCACTCTTATGGAACATTTTTGTTCCTTAAGCTCTATGAATATTTCGTGTTCCAGAATTTTGTACATACATAAAATGTTTATTTAAAAGTTGAGAAAGATATTGACTTTGAAACCTTAACATGGAGAGTGTGTGTAAGAGAGGGAGACCTATCCAGAGGCAACTAAACATTTACCTGTGGTGGAAGAAGTGGTAGTCGAATGTAGGCAAGTAACATACTCAAATCATTGCATCTCCTTTGAAGGTCATATTTGACCCACTTCATTAAGGCATGGAAAATGGTTTCTTCATCAGGAACATTCACATCATCACTGGCAAGAAGTTTGTGCAGTTCCTCAGCTGGCAGCAGCAAAAATTCTTGATTTCTAATCACCTCCATGATGTTCTCCTACGCAAAACAACAACAACAAGTCATTTAGGTTGTCTTCCAGTGTAAAAAGCAAAGTGTCAAATGGCCAAATCTAGAAAAAAAATACAGTGTATTACTCTACACAGAAGCTTGGAAAATCCACCTGTTCTCAACAGAGATAAGAATAGCATCAGAATCCTCTTTAGGTGTCTGCCTGAATGTATAAGAGTTTGAATAGAGGACACATCACTGTCTCACCTGAAGTCTCTCATCTTTTTTGATTAATAAGATCTAAGTGTGTGCTCTTCTCGTGTTCAACTGGAAGTGAAGGATCAGATGATGGAATGTATGCACAGATGAGGGCCTGCGGATCAGAGGAAAGAGCCGAGGTGGCACAGTGGTTAGTGTGCAGTACTGCAGGCCACTTCAGCTGACTGTTATCTGCAGTTCAGTGGTTCTAATCTCACCGGCTCAAGGTTGACTCAGCCTTCCATCCTTCTGAGGTGGGTGAAATGAGGACCCAGACTGTGGGGGCGATATGCTGACTCTGTAAACCACTTAGAGAGGGCTGAAAGCCCTATGAAGCGGTATATAAGTCTAACTGCTATTGCTATTGCTATAAAGTTCACATGTGGAGATAGGACCCAGGTATGGACGGAAAGGACATGGGAGTGAGGAATATGAATGCTGATAAAACATTTTCTCTTGTCTTTGTTTCTTTGCCTTGACAATTAAGAGATTTGCTCCTTCCTGTCTCTCTCACTGCAAAGGGAGGTGGGGGAGTGGGGAGAGGTGTTGCTGCCATAGACAAAAGTTTTAAACTG